>NC_000068.7:136256849-136359349 GCF_000001635.26 Mus musculus | reverse complement strand
TGTATACAGTGAAATATCATCACCATCACCACAATCCCCCCCCCCATATCTCCTCTCCAACTGGCTAATACTCTCCCAGTTCCTCTTCCAAAGTTTTCATTTTCTCATAACCCAATATATACAATTTGTGTGGCATATATATGTATGGGTATAGAAACAATAGCTAAACTATGGACAATGACTTATCAGTGAACACACACCCAAAGAAGAATGGTTTTCCTTCCCTTTGTAGCTACCAACTGTCAATGGCTGCTCAATAAGACGTAGGAATTTAGTGTCTCCCTCAAGCTATGGTGAAGTTTTGGTTGACTTGATCTTGTACAGATTTTCTTCAGGTAACCACAGCTGCTCATAAGTTTAATAGTCACGTCTTGTTGAGATGCCACTATTTTATGATACCCCTCCCCATTCAATGGTTTTTACATTTTTTTGTCTCCTCTTCCTCAATGGTCCCTAAATATTGCTAGGAGGAAGCCCGGGGGTGGATGGCTGGATCAGGAAATGAGTAGATCTCTTTCTGTGCTGAGTATTCACAGTCGCTTATTCTTTGAATACTTATGGATTCCTGTATTGACTACTTCTCACATGAAAAGAAACCCCTAAGCAAGGTTAGGAGCAGCCTGAGTATGTAAGTATAAACACAAATATTTAAAAAGCAGCAAAATAACTTAAAATTACTGAGAATTGCTGAATCCTTAAAGATAAATTGTTTGTTTGTTTGTGTTTTATTTTTAATTTTGGTTTTGTTTCATGATTTTGAGACACAGTATCACTGTGTTCTAGCTGGCCTAGAACTTTCTATGTAGGCTAGGCTAGATTTGAACTTGCAGAGATCTGCTTGCCTCTGCTTCCAACTTCTAGAATTTAAGACATGCACTACTGTGCCTGGCAAAGAAAAGGTGAAGGTTTTTCATTGTTCTTTGTTTTTAAATCTTACAACTCATTTTTTTTTCACATTTGGTAGTCTTTTCTTGGTTTCTGACACAGAGATTTCTTAAAACCTTTGGGATAGCTCAAGTATCAGGAAAACATCTGAAATGCTGAGAACCCTGGGCCAAAAGCTCCCAGCTGTCTGTAGGATAAGAACTAGTATCCAGAGAGGCCAAACCATAGTCAGAAGCCTTGAACTTTAATACCCAGTCTCTCTTTCTCAGAAGGATGGAAATAGAAAAAAAGTCAGGCACCAAGACCACAGTCATGGTTGCTTAATGAAGTCCTCATATAAACACCATCTAGTGGGGATTGGGAAACCTCTGAGTTGTAAACACATTCCAGTATTTGGAGAGCGGTGTACTCCAGTATCATAGACACAAACTCACATGCTGTGGAACTTTCCAGATTTCTTCCTATATAAATCTTCATTTGGATTTTCAGTTGTGTCCTTTAAAATAAGCTGTAATCATTGGGGCTGGAAAGAAAGCCAAGTGCTTAGGAGTACATACTGCTTTCCCAAAGGACTCAAGTTCAGTTTCCCAAGGCACTCATGTTGGATGACTCACGGATACCTGTGATTCCAGTTCTAGGGGATCAAATATAAGCCTGCACAGGAACCTACACACAGAAACACATTCATATGCTCATAGTTCACAGTTTTAAGGGAATGGGGCTTACATATATACAAGAGTTGCTGTCTTAGTTAGGGCTCCTTTGCTGTGAAAGACACTATGACCAGAGCAACACTTCTAAAGGACAACATTTAACTGGGGGAGGCTAACAGGTTCAGAGGTTCAGTCCATTATCATCAAGGCGGGAAGCATGGTGCTGAAGGAGCCAAGAGTTCTATATCTTGATTCAAAGGCAAGCAGGAGAAGACTGGCTTCCAGGCAGCTAGGAGGGAGATTTCTTAAAGCCCATCCCCACAGTGTCACACTTCCTCCAACAAGCGGAACACCTTTTAATAGTGCCAGTCCATTGGCCAATCATATTAAAACCACCACAGCTACAAAACAGAAAAAAAATCAAGTCATGTGCTGAGGTGCTTTTGAGGACTAGAGTAGACAATTTGAAACACACACACACACACACACAATCTTGCAGAGTTTTTGTGTTTAGTAAAATAAACAAGCAAACAAGCATAAAAGTTTAAGCCTCCTGTGAAGAGTCAATCTGCAACAGAACAATTATAGTGAAATAAAACTGCTCACATATGATTTTATAGTGTGGACTAGAGCCACATTTAAACTCTAAGTAGATTAGACAATGGGGGTTTGGCTACGCACTCAACTAAAGTCCAGAGAGAAGAGGAAGAACTTGCTACTTTGATTTCAGTCTCCTGTTATATTCTCATTTTCTCCTTCTTGGTTTCTAGAAGACAGTTATCTCTGAATCTTAGCATCCTAGTCATTGGATTACCCAACAAACACTTTGCACATCACAATTTTACAAGATACACTTCAAATTGTTCTTCTAGGTAGTTTGTTCCACCTAGAAGTGTGGGGTGGAAGCTATATATTCTTGTCAACCATTAATATTTGTCAATATCTTTCATATCAATATCTTATATTAAAGGTATTGGTTATTAAAATGGGGAAATGAGATGGTGTTTGAATTAAAGGCTATAGAATAATAAAAATATATAATATATAAGATAGAATGTCTGGGAGACAGACTAAATCACCCACCAGGTATGTTTGCATCCTAGCCCCTACAACTACAAAATCACATTTGTTTATATAGCAAATAGACTTGGCAGATGTAGTTAACTAAAACATGTTCACAGTACGGAAAGTATCCTATATGATCCAGGTGAGCACAAAGTAATCTCAAATGTCCCCAACACGATACATGAAAGAGAGATAAACTCAGTGGAGAGATGGCTCAGTGATTAAGAACACTTGCTGCTCCTCCAGATGATCTGGGTTTGATTCCAAGCACACACATTGTAGCTCACTACCTATTATCCTGTAATCCCTTATCTAAGGGATTTGATGCTCTCTTCTAGTCTCTATGGGCATTGCACTCACATGATACACCAACAAAATGGCTGTCAAAACATTCATACAAAAAAAGTAAGATTTAAAAAGGAAGTGATAAATCTGGGAGAAGAGGCCATGATGGATGTAAGGATGAGAATGGTGTTCTCTAGAGATGTAGGGGTCACAAACAAGGAATGTGTGCTTTAGCTTTCTATTACTGTAATAAAACACCAAGACCAAAAGCTACAAGTGAGAGAGTCGAGTGAAGGTTTATTTGGCTTACACATTCTGATAATGGCCAACCATGAAGGGAAATCAGGACAGGAACTCAAAATAGGAAGCTGGAGGCAGGAACTAAAGCAGAGTCATAGAGAAAGGTTGAATATGGGCTTGTTTTTCATGGCTTGCACAGTGCCCTCCTCCCCTTTCTTTTGAGACAGGGTCTCACTTTGTAGCTGTGGCTGGCCTGGAACTGTAGACCAGGTTGGCCTTAAACTCATAAAGATCTTCCTGCCTCTGCTTCCCCAGTGCTGGGATTAAAGTTGTGAGCCACCACACCATGTGCAGAGCTTGGACCATCTCCCTAGGGGCTGACAAGAACCCCACTTCCCAGACTTGCTATGGAAAATGGAGGGATTTACTTAACCGAGCTTCCCTCTTGGCAGATGACTGACTTGTGTGAAAATGACAGATAGCTAACCTATCAAATGTGGAAATATCAAGGAAATGTTAATTTTCCTCGAGTCTTCAGATAAAACAATTGTCATCACATCGCTTTAGACTTGAGGTACCGTTTGGGAAATATAAATTGATGTATTTGTTTTAAGCTTATGATAATCCTTCTATCCACAAGAGGAAACTGACACAATGGCAGTCATTAGAGCTCGAAAACAATGTACCTCCAGTTCAGTGAGAGACACTGTGTCATGACAATAACAATGAACAATGAGTAGTTTGGGCAAGAAAATACTATGAGTAAAGTTAACATCATCAATAAAGCTATAGTGATCATCAAAGATATTAGAACAACTAAAGAGAAATGTCTCATCTGAATTAGGACAATAGGAATAATTCTTCAAGGGCCAAGACCCATCAAGTCTCTAGAAAGTAAGATTGTACACTGCTTTGAAAAGAGAGTGCCCAAGAAGAGAACTTCCAGACACCCTGATCTAATAGGGCCATTTATGGAAGCATTTTTCCCAGGTATACCCACAAGGCACACACAGATTACTGTGTCTGTGTTCCACGTGAGTCAGGCTCCATATGGAGTTCCTAGGTGAGCTGTACAAGGTGCTATAAAGGTAAGGGCCAAGTTGCAGTAGAGATAACAAAATACTATAGAGGCCATGTCATATAAGATGCTTAATAAGGGAAACTACAAGTAGAGACTGGAGCCCAGTCCAAAAGAGACTCTATGTGCATATGTGTCTGGTATTGAAGCTGTTTGCATAGATCTTTCTCCAGTAGCTGATGTCCAGATCATTGACCATTTATCTGTTGGATATGGTAGTACTATGAAGTTTGGTATTTACCTGCTAGATTATAGGTCTTGCCTTGGTCTGGCCTTTCTTTGCTACAAGGTCTCACTGTTAATAAATTGCTTTGAGTCTCAGAAAACACTGTGGAATTTTCAACAGCACTGGACCTGTAAAATTATGGGGTCTTTCAAAATGGACAGGCCCGATGGAGCACAAGAGCAGAATGGTATGGCTTGAATGTGAATGTCCCATCCCACAGACTCATGTGTTTAAATAGTTGATCCAGAGCTGGGGTCATTATTTGGGGAACTTCAAGCACTGAGGGCACACCTTGAGATTTATCCTCTGGCCTTGATTCTGGCACCACCTCTGCCACATAACAAGCAGACGCCACACGTCCCCCCACCATGGTACCACCTATCATCATGCATTTCCTCACCAGGATGGAATGTTGCTCTTCCAATCACAAGTCAAAACAAACCCTACTGAGATATTTCTGTTGGGTATTTGGTTGCAATGAGAAAAATAACTAACACAATACCGTTGTCAGAAAATGATTTGTGGATTTTTTTTCACAATTTGTGGGTGTCTTTTCACTCCTTAGATAAAGGTCTTTTGACAAAAATCTTAAAATTGTGACAAAGGGAAATCTATCTGTAATTATCTATTTTTCTTTAGTTCTTTGTAATTATGGTATGCTATACAAAGATGAACTCAAGGTCCTGCAGATTTATTTCTTATGTATATCTTATTCTAAGAGTGTTACCACTTTACCTTCTAGATCAGTGTTTGGTTTGTTTTCTTGTTAAATTTTCTGTATGATGTGAAATAAGGAAGGTTAAATTCATTCCTTTGTTTGGGGATATTTAGCTGTCCTGACACCATTTGTCAAAAATACTGTTCTTTCAAAATTTATTTACCCTGGCAACTTTGTCAAAAACTCATTGACCATAGGTACATGTGGTATCTTCACATATGCATGTATACTTGTGTTTCTGTGCATGTGTGTCTGTTTGTTTGTGTGACTGTGTGTGTGCACGTGCATGTGCGTGCATGCGTGTGTGTGTGTGTGTGTGTGTGTGTGTGTGTGTGCGTGCTGTGTTTCCTATGTGGGGGTGCATGATGAATCTCTGAGATGCTATAAGGATGAAGGAGATGACCGGAGGTTCCTATTTCAGCTTTGTGTTCCATTTACATTCATAATATAGAGATGCTAAATTCTTCCAGTTGATGGATGGTGCTTCACCTGACCTAACTGGATGTGTGGTGTTAAATGAGTCTTCAGCATTTGATGTCTAGGTTTCCCCAAAAGCACAGCTTGGCTGAGAGGGGGACTTGCTGGTTTCTGAAGAGTGTTTCCATTTATTTTAATGCTCACTTCCCTAAAAGACAACTTCTGGCAGCTTATATTTCTCTTGGGGCTGATACTTTCATGTAGATACATAATTGCATGTCGATTGACTGAGAAGTGGCTTAGAGAAATCGCAGGCGCTGTGTTACATCAGCTTTTCTAACATACACTTGACGTGCATTCATTTAGGAGAAGAGCTATTTAGGAGCTGAATGTGTTTACTGTTGCTTCTTCCTTTTTTTCTTTTTTCTCCTGTTTTGGGGGGGTGTAAGTACATATTTCATATAAGGAGGCCCTAGTTTTCCCCATATTCTCTTAGAAAAATGTCCATTTCACAAGGACGTCAGTACATTTCACTCATTCAAATGCACTATAATGTGCCCTTATATGTCATCTGTGACACTGAACATGGAGGAATAAGTAGACACTGATTTCCTGTAAAATGAGTTTCATCATCTCAGGTACCCACATCTATGACTCCTGGATTATGATGTCTTGATACTTGGTATTTTAAAAATTGGCTTCTCTTCCACAGTGTATTTTTTATATAATACTGTCAAAACTCTTAGATGTAACCTTTTAATTAACATTTTATTGCAAAAATAAACTATAAAATATCACTATGATATTTTCATACTTTATATCACTTATATCAATTACGTATGTCCACCTCTCTTACATTTTTGCTGGTGTTCTTCTCCCTAAATAATCTCTATTCCATTCAATGTCATTCATTTCTACATACACCCACACCCACCCACCCACACACACACCCCCCAATTATCATTCTGAGTTTGGTCTATTTATTTTACATACTTACTTCTTGTTTAATGCATTTTACTTACAAATCAAATAATTTCACTCTTCTGAATAAAATTCCAGTGATATTTTCTTTAATAATTTATCTGTTGATGAGCATTTAGACTGATTTTATACACAGGCTGTAGCAAATAGAAACACATGAATCTTTCTTTCTGTGCCTTTGTTTTTCAACCATTTAAAAAGCTTTGGTGCCTTTACATAATAGTATCTTAAAATAAGGGTTTCATTTGTTTATGTTTAAATCTGTGTAATGTCCGTATATTTCTGTTGTTAACCTTCACCTGCAGCATGTTTTGTAATTTCTAATTTGCTTTGTATCAGGAGTATTCTTAAATCTGAGTAATAAATGTGTATGGTTAGGATGGCAAATGGCCTAGGAGACTCTCCTTCTTTCATTCTTCTGTTGGTGACTAGTTAGGCATAAGCATTATTTTGATATAATGGGTGTATTTTCCCAATTGAGGTTCCCTCCTTTTGGAGGACTCTGTCTCATGAAGTTAGCAACAACAAAACAAACAAACAAACAAACAAACAAACACAGAACACAAACCAGGGTCATCTGTTTCTGGTCATGTCATTTTATCACAGCAATAGGAAAGTCAACAACCCTTAAAAATGAAACATATTCATAGTTAAAGTTTTAAAATGTAAATTTGTCTTCCTACTCATTTATGAAGCTCCAACTTCTGGTGGGTAAGCAGTGTGAATGATATCTGGGGTTCCTGTAGACTCACCGCCTGTTAAGCAGATATAGCCACATACTAGCTCTCTCCTCCTGCCTGTACAAGAAATCCACAGTGTGCACTGCTTATATGCCCTTCAGAGCCTCTTGCCTTAGCTTGTCTATTCCAGTCACTGCTGCGTTCACCAGCTCATGATAGCCTCAAGCCCTTGTCTCACTGGCACAAGCTGGTACACATCACATGCTGTCTGAACCATATGCTGCTTGCCTCTTGCCCCTTGTTTCTATACAAAGCATGGGGCAATATGAGACATTTTTACATAAGACATTGCACATAGAGAAGGGAAAAATAATATCCCACAGGGCTACATTTTAACTAGTGGGAATCAGGATCCAAATAAAAAGTCCTTGTTATTTTTTCTTCTATACTGACTGACCTAAAGAAACTTCCTTATGGCTCTCAGAGAATAGTCCCATGAGATCAGGGGAAGTCAGCCATCTTTAGTAGATACTATGCCAAGAATGTTTTCATAATGACCTTTGGCTTTGACATTCCTTATTCTTACTTCCTGAGATCATACTCTTGACAAAGCAGCTATACTTAAACTTTCAGTATTTTCTTCTTTGTGGCATTTCAGTAGCCTTCAGGTTGATTTAATTTCACTTGTGTATGTATAGTGTGTGTGTGTGTGTGTGTGTGTGTGTGTGTGTGTGTGTGTGTGTGTGATATCTCAAGTAATTAAACATTGGATACTTTAATTCAAACCATCGTTTTTATTAGTCCGATAAGTATGGTTTTACTATGTGCAGATACTGAATCAAAGATCTTGTCAATATATTTTGTGGCTGAAGAGATGCTCAGTAAGGTGCTTATGTAACAAACATGAGGACCTCAGTTTGGGTCCCCAGCACCCAAAGCCAAGTAGCCACACCTTCTTTCCTTCCTTCCTTCCTTCCTTCCTTCCTTCCTTCCTTCCTTCCTTCCTTCCTTCTCTTTTTTTATTAGATATTTTCTTCATTTACACTTTCAATCCTAACACAGAGAAGGCAGAGACAGGAGGACTGCATATATAAATTCTGAAATCTGTCATAGAAGATTTCAGTATATTTATATTTTAATACATTTAAAACACAGAGTGGGACATTTAAGCAATAATTAAATGTTAATATATGAATTTAATATCATATACTATGAATAATACTGATTAGATGTTAGTGCAAATTACATATTAATTATATTCAAATATTTAGATCCATAAAAATAAGATTCTTTCAGACAAGGCAGCTTTTTAAATTTTATTTTATTTATTCACATTCCAGTTGCTGCCTCCCCCACATCTGTCCTGTTCCCACAGTTCCTCATCCCGTTCCTCCTTTCCCTTATATCTGGGAGGGTGTCCTCCCTCCTAGAGGCCTCCTTCTCCCTGGGGCCCCACTCTCTTGACGATCAAGCACATCTCTCACTGAGGCCTGACCAGGCAGACCTCTGCTATATTTGTGTCAGGGGCTTCGGACCAGCCAGGGTATTGTGACAAGGCTTCTTTGCAGGCTTCCTACTGGTTTGAATTCATGAAACTGTCTCATAAGAATCTAAACTTATATATTTATAGTAATGTGGTAGTTTTGTGGATTTATATTAAAACATGGTATTCATAGAACATATTTATGCACTTAATGTACATTTTAGAAGAATCATTTGCATGTACCATGCTAATTCCCCCAAAAGGAGTATGTTTCTGCCTAGTGCTCCTTTCCTCCTTCTTTTTGAATTTTCAGAAAGTGTCTTTATGCCATTTGCCTCCAGACTGACCCTCTGTAATGTATCTCGTCTTATTCAGTGACCTCTGCATCTGGAGATGGGGGCATGATATACTACTACCTCTAACTCCCGACTTGAGCGAGGTTCATGTCAGGACTCTAGTCAGACATGTTTATGATGTTGGTTTCTTTAGAAAAGCAGTTTATAGCAGGTCACTTGTTAAAATATATGTTGGCTTCACAGAACACATAGTGTAGGAATGGGAAAGGTCGTTAGGCCAGGATCATCTACTTCAGGCACAGAGCAGTCAGAAGCAAATCTACTACAAAGGAGCACTAAACTCTTATTATTTATTCAAGCGACAGGTCTGGTGTTATTTCTTCGTTTCTTACTTGCTAGTCATATTTTTCATTCTGTCAAAACCAGTTCTGCTTCAATCACAAGGTCTGAGTATGGCCTCTCTGTCATCCTGCTGGCATGGAGTTCCAAAAGCTGGCTTAGCTTCACAGCAAGTAGTCACAAACACTGATAGAAGGCGTTTGGAAGTGGTGCTATCGCTAGCTTAGACTGAAACTTTAAAAGCAAAAGTGACCTTTAACTGTACACTTAGAGCTCAATGCAAATCATTTGGTTGGAAAAGAAGGCTGCTAGAAATTTAAATGAGAGGAGCAGATAAAGTGAGTTATCTCCATGAAAATGAGAGCCTGGAAGCAGTGTAGACCTGAGAGAGGCAGGGACTGTTGACCTAACTCAGAACTGATGTCAGATAACCCAGGCCCAGGCCTGGAAGGACTACAGAAGACAGCTTGATTTTGCTACTAGCTATTCTTATATTAATAGTACGATAATTAAGCCTACACTTTGTATTCTTCCCTCCCTTGTATGTTTATAATAAATTTATGGTTATGAAATCTCAGTGCTTTCATTTGTCACTTACACAGGTAACACCTTTCTACAGGTGTCAAACTCATTCCTTTATCCCCCTCCCCCCAGAAGTCTCCATTTAAACCCACTTGCTCACCACATTCATTGTTTGTTCTGCCTGAATCTCCATTCCAGAAGGATTGTGGGGAAAACATTTACAAGAATGTTTCCAGATTATTACATTAATAAATCATTTAGCTACCTTTGTTAAAAAATGTCTATTTTAGGCTAAACATCCACAAAACAGTCACTCTGATCTTCAATGATATCAGGGTGACATTTCACAACTGTGGTAGAGTTTTGGGTTGTAACTGTCTCAAAGTGTGGCTTCTATAAATCAAAGGAAAGCCTATGGGGTCTTCTAGGACATACCTCAGGGGGGATTGCTGGCATGGGACAGGACCATCATTCTCATTTCTATGTTCCAACTGTACTGCAGACTTGTCCACATTTTAATTAAAATATTTCTGGCTATTTCTGTATGTTATAAAATAATCCTATCTTGCTCATATATGTTTCATTTTAGGGATACAAACAATAAAAGGTAAAATACATAACATTCAAAATAATAAGCAAATGACAGTTCTTTCATCTACTGCACAGTCAAAAAATTTTTTTTAAAACATTATTGAGCAAACTTACATACTGGCCAAACCACCTCACTTCAGACTAGAGACTGTTGTGTTATGGACTGCAGTATTGAAAAGTTTTTGCTCTGACAAAACACAACACTTTAATTATGAAAGGCAAAAGACAATATTTTTTAATATGTTCCTATAATGATTCTTCGATGTGTATCATATTTACATGTCTATGGATACGATAGTATAGTGTTAGAATTTTTTTGTTCTCGTTGCTCTTTGAGTTGTTGACTTGAATGTTATAAAACAGAAGTTACATGAAGTCTGGATTGGGACAGGACAGAGTGTCAAATGGCTTCTATACTGATCCCAACTATAATCTGCCATTTTGTAATATGAAAATGGTATCCCTGGTGTTGACAAATATAAAACCAAAATATCAATCAGCTTTGGAAAATGCCAAAGATCTTTTGCATCTAGCAATACTGAATATTCAGACAAGCTTTCTTTAGTGTAAAATAAACAAACATATTATCTCATTAGTACATGAATGAGCTTTCATTTTTAATAATTTGTTAAAATATGTGTATATGAAATATTTACTGGAGCATAAATGAAATTATGGTATTTTATTGGTAAATGTTTGGTTTGTTTATATGTCTACATCTTCGATCATAAAAATGTTTCACGCACAAACGGGTCGTGACGAAGCAGCAGCAGTGTGGGGAAGCCTGCCCTGCAGCATGCCTGCTTTCCCTAGATGCTCTTACTCATCTCTGTTGAGAACTTCCAGATATTCCTATGTTGCTGAACCCCTGCCCTCTGCCTGAAATCTAAGAGAGCTCCATACTAAAGTCTACATGCTCACTCAAAGACTAGTGCATGAGACAAATCAACACTAACCTATTTAAGTGGAGCGCTAAATTTCCCCCAGCCCTAGTCTCCTCCCACTCATACATAGCTGATAAAAAATAAAGATAAAAATAAGCAGCACACAGTTGGTCTCAATGCAGACAGAGTCCTATGACAATTCCCAGCTCATCTGCTATTTCTCTCTACCACCAAAATCTATGCTACTTCACCCCTTTGCACAGTCCCGCACTTGACTACTACACCCAGCGTAACTTCTTATCCATCCCCTGTATCAACTCTCATGGTGCTGTGTTTCCCCAACACCCTCTTCCCCACTCTGTTTCCCTCACAACAGAAGGTCTTGTTTGCACACAGGTTGGATTGCAGTTACCCCTGCACCTCCCCCCCCCACTTTCCATGCATTGCTATTTTTCTCACAAATTTGGAATAGTTTAAAATTTAAAGTTAGCTGTTTTCTGTTTCTCCGGCCTAGCGTTGGACTGAAGTTATTGCCATTGTCCTTTAGTTTCCCGGAAACAGAGTTTCGCACTGGGGACAATGTCACTGCTATCTTCAAATTCCCACACAACCTGGCTTGTTTTTATCCCAGAGAACTCAGCTTATTGGCTACATTTTTATGGGCATCTTTGGGCATGCCAATAGTTATAAATGTCTTCTCACTCCCCTTTCTGCTTCTGTGGTGGAGGAGTTTCAGGTGGTTGTGTTCAGCTCTGTTTACCTTCTTACAGAGAAGGTCTTGCCATTCATGGACTTTCTTTAGTAATGTCTACATCCCCAGAGGTTGCATCTATTCTCTACTTTTAATGTTTAAATCTCCAGAGTCTGGCTCCAGGGTTCCTAGCATTTAGGTATTCAGTTAGTATTTTGTAAGACATGGAATGATATTTACTAGGCCACTGCTTTCTGTAGCATAAAATCTGACATACTATAAACATGTATACATTTAATTATTAAGTTATAGTGAAATCTCTAGCTAGGTATGCCCACTGTTAAAATGGGCACATGATTGTTTTGAGGTTAATTGAACCCTTTCTGACTAGATATGAAGCACATCCCACAGAATACATGTCTGATACTGTAAACCTTCCCAAAAGCTTATAGCAGAGAGATCACAGGTCATTGAGAGGGCAAGCGGGAGGGATAACCACTGTTAGTTTTCGAAGTAAATATAGTGATGAACTGCCTTTCATATCCTGAGACTTTCAGCCTTGAACAGAGGCTTCTTTAAATAAAGTTAATGCAGAGACTTAGACCTGATCAAAGTAGAGAATAAGTGATGAATGTTCAGTCCCAAGTTGGGCATCTGGCTATATCACTCTGTCTAAGGCCCCAGGATCATTGCAGAGAGGACTGTGAGTTTGGTGTACAGAGAAGAACACTATAAAATGCAGACTACTAGATATGGAATAACCCATTGCATTCATGGGTACACAGAAGCTCAAAAGACTAACACACACACACACACACACACACACACACACACACACACCTACACTCAAATACCCAGGCAAGCATTCACACATGAAAGAGGAAGAGAGACTAAATATTTAGGAA
Organism: Mus musculus; assembly: GCF_000001635.26. Taxonomy (NCBI): domain Eukaryota; kingdom Metazoa; phylum Chordata; class Mammalia; order Rodentia; family Muridae; genus Mus; species Mus musculus. The sequence continues at coordinate 136,346,410 of NC_000068.7, read as the reverse complement.
GCAGGAACAGGAGGGGATGGAAGTGTTATGAAGTGAATATCATCATATACACATATGAACTTGTCAAAAATTAAACTGTAAAATGCTATAAGGTAATCCATATCAAATGTTTTAAAGAAAGGAATTCATGCATGCTTGTGTGCAAAGTAGCATATTGACTAGAATATATTAGTTTCTCGGCACTGTGTAGAACAGCATTGGTTCTTAAGTCCAACTCAACACATATTCCCATTCCAGAAGTTTTACTAGGTTTCTTCCTGGAAATGACAGTGTAGCATAGGAAAAACATATTTGATATTTCCTCTCCCTGAACTATTAGATTTTTAAATCTTTGCCACCTATATACTACAAAACAAAACATATATTATGCTTACTAATTACACAAATTTTACTCATCATTTCTATGGAACATACACCCCTAAAGGATTACTATATTTTCCCCATGATTTGGTATGAGGGCTTGTTTCCAGCAAGAGTGAGTGTGGTCTTATACCTTCTCATTTTCATATTTTTACTGGTAACCATGAATAATTTTGAAATGGTATACAGCATTTTTAAAGTCATTTAAATCCCAAGTAGAAAAATACCCAGAGATTGTTTAGAACAATCTACTTGACCAGGTGGATACTTCTTAATTGGTGTGAAAGAGCATAATTGTATGAACACTTTTTGTGTAGATGCAAATGCAACCAAAGTTGGTGTAATTCTTGCAGTTTAGAATGTTTATCAATATGTGGCTGTTCCCAATGAGAAACATACCACCAGTCTTGATCTTCTCTGCATAAAGACTGATTTATTTTGCATGACCTTCTAATGGATTCATTTTAGATTATGAATTCTCAGGGGAGATTGTATGGCTTAAGATATGTAGCATATGCCTGAGGGGGTATCTATGAAAGCCCAATATTCTATACAGAATTGAAAATTTCTCTGGGGTTAGAGCAGAATTCTAACCAGTGTGTTGGGATGGGGCTGGTTTTGGGGATAATGTTTTGTATGCTGTGTAAAGTTTACCCTTAGGTTATTCAAATGCTGATTTCCCTCATATCTTCTTTCAATTCAGACCTGACCTTGTAATGCTTATACCAAGAATCTCTTGTTTCAAGTTTGTGTAAATAGTTCTTACCATTTATTCTCTGCCTTGTCAATAAATGTTGAACACCCAATGGCTTGGCATAATAGAGAATAGGGTGTGATGTCTCCCAGCAAGAAGAAGGAGAGGAGGGTAGATTCATGGGGAAGACAAAGGATTGGAGCGATGAACAAGGGGTGCAAAGAATCAGATTCATAATAATATGCAAGTAACATGGGATGGGGCTGGGAAGTAGCCAGATTATCAATGAGGTTCAAGACACATCATTTAACTGCTCAGCTATTGACGTGCAATCATCAAGTCAAATCTTGGTTTATTTGTGAAGTCATTGGGGGTGAGCATAAGGTAAATAAATACAGCAGACAGATTAATTCACTGTTTACTTTCATGTTAAGAATAATTAATTTCCATCGGGGTCTGAAAAGATAAAAATAGGGAAAGGAATGACAGGAAGACAAAGGCTATCCAAGTATCTCTTGCAGTGAAGTCATGGAACCGTATGTAGAGACTCTTGTTTCAAGGAGAGATGAAATGCAAACTTTTGCTTCCTATAGATATCTTTATGTCCATCTTTCCAAGACAGAGGAACATAATGTGGTAATGTGTCCTTCTCCATTCTTAGTTCTCTGGTGCTCCCATTTGAGGTACTAGACTTTATGTTCTCATGGTCTCATGCTGGATTCTCTTGTGACCCTAGAAACCTCGACACTCAGCATCACCTCAGTCTCTTTTCTCTAGCAAGCGTCGTCTATGTTACCTGTCTGTTAGCCATCTGCCAGAAGCTCAGTTGAGTCACATTGAGTCATATGCTGTCTGGTTCCTAGAAGGATTTCAGTTGCCAACTCCAGCTTGATCTGAGGTTAATTATATCTCCTGTAATCTCTGAGTTTCTCACATGGTTTTGCTGTCTGCTGCCAGGGATCACTACTGTAACATGCACTAAATAGAAATGAAGCGCCAGTCATCTATCATATGCTAATTTATTCTGCAGCTTTCTAGTCAAATATTTGTCTTTGAGTTTATTTCCTTGAGGTCTGTTATTATTAAGTGGTCTCAAAAGAATTGCTTTCATTTAAATCGAAGATGTGTTCAAAGATGTGTCTGCTAGAAGTTACTGCTGCACTTAAAAGATTCATGGAAATTCTTGGTTAAATTCTTATGCAAAAGTCAGACCTTATATTACTCACAGCAGGAAAATAGTAGTTTCTACAGACATGTTCATGAAAAAATCTCCCGAGCTATAGTGCTATAATAGAGCTCTGACTTCTAGAAATGAAGTGTGTGTTCAGTCCAGGCTACAATTCCAAGGATTTTATTCACACTCATTATCAAGTCTCTTCCCAATACCCACAAATGCTAACAACCTGCTTCTGTTTTTCCCTAACTGTACTTGGGCTGGAGCCTTTAAATACTTGTCACATCTGCATTTCTTTTTCCTGTAAAAATAAAGGTATGCAGAAATTATTTTCCAATGTTTATTAACTTATTCACTCAATGAGCAATGCATGCACTCATAGTGGGGATTTTAAAAAGGGGTCTTGTTCCAAAGATGTGCTTATGACCTGATAGTGGAAACAAGGAGAAATATAAATAATAATTATATAGTGAAAGTTCCAGGATATAGAGAAGAAGCAGTTGGATATCTTGACATAACTGTAATATATCGCTCAAGAGGCTGAAATATAGGATTACTCTAAAATCAAGGCCAGCCAAGACGACATAAATGAGCAGCAGACCAGAACGGGGTATATAGAAAGACCCTGTCTCAAATATATAGATGAAAGATCAAGAGAAATGGAGAGAATATAAGAATATATTTCATAAATGAACTTTCTGTGGAGCCAGTCATAAAGAATCAGAAAAAATCCTATGTACGTATATTCACCAGCTTCAGTGAAGGCTCTGGAATATGATTCTATTAACAGGAGACCTCCAGATAATTGCTTCTATAAACCCATTACCCTGTCTCTTATTTCTAACCAGTTTATAGACCTTAGTTATAAAACAAAATACATGAGAGAGGGTGTAATAGTCTAGTTCAGTTCTGAAGAATAATTACTATTCTATTTGCTATTATTGTCATTACCACCACCACCATCATTATTTGAAGGAGAGATCAGAGATAGTTGGTGCCTGGATGCTGATTTTGGTGAAAGGCAGGTTCCGATCTCATCTAACCTGCTGCATAGATAGGAAAAGGACTCCATGAACATAATAAACTTCTCACAGAGCATTATGGTCTGACAGTTGCAGTCCTCTATGTATAAAGGGTGAAAATTGTGTACAGGAGGGGCAATATTGCTGATATGTACTGAAAAAAATAGGAGTGTATGGTTAGGACTTAAGAGTGATACACAGTCTAAAAGTTGTGGTTGAAGTTGGTGAAAACAATGTATGCAAGAAGAGAAAGCAGAAACAACAGTGTTGAGGATTGGCTTTTATCATTTTGTAAACGAAGCAAGGTTTAAAAGCTGCTCTATGTGAAGAAGAAAGAGAGGGAGAGAGAGGGAGAGAGAGGGAGAGAGAGAGGGAGAGAGGGAGAGAGAAAGGGAGAGAGAGAGAGAGAGAGAGAGAGAGAGAGAGAGAGAGAGAGAGAGAGAGAGAGAGAGAGAGAACATTGTGGATTCCAGGAGCTGCAGAGAAGGTTCTCAGGAAAAAGTCTTGGTTCCTCTGCTGTTGGTAAATGAGAAATTAACTTGACCTTATTGTGGGAAAAATCTCAATGGACAATTAAGAGCATGTGGCACAAGTAGGGGCTTCTATGGAAAGTTGTCATCAAAATAAGCCTTCTTTTTTATTATTATTGATTTGAGATCAGATGAGGCAAACTAGGATTTTAACAGAGTGGTTGATTATAGAGGCCAGACTCCTTTTGTTTGGTGCACCTGTCCTCTCTGTGCCCTGAGAAAGCGTTCTCTCTCTCTCTCTCCCTTCTCTGCTACTGCTCAAAGTATAATTCATCTCTTCTGGGGACCCTTTGAGTCTATTTGCTCCTCTTAATATGGAATTAATTAATTATATGGATCATTTTACTTAATATAATTTAATATAAGCACTTAATTTATTCAATATAATTATAAATAGTTAGTTCTGTGTATGCATGCCTGTGTGTGTAAGCAGGCATGTGTCATGGCATGCATGCCAAGATCAGGAGACAAATTTTAGGAGTAAATTGTGTCTTCCATCTTTATTGAAGTAAGGCATCTCTTGTTTCTGCTGTGTAGTATACTCCAGACTAGCTGACTCGATGATTCTAGAAAACTCTGTCTCCACTTATCATCTTTCAATAGGAATGCTGCAATTATGCCTATGTGTCACTGCGACTAGATTCTATGGGTTCTATGGATCAAACTCCGGTAGTGAGAGTTGGGTGGCAAGCACTTTTATACCCACTGAGCCATCACACCTGCCTTCCATTTGCTATTATAGCTAATCAAAATTGATTAACTTATTAATATAAGGTGATTTAGGATGACATAGTTCATATACTATACTTTTAAATGATCTATATCACTATCTCTATCTATCTATCTATCTATCTATCTATCTATCTATCTATCTATCTATCTATCTCAATTGGGGTCATTCATAAGGTAATTGAAGGCCCAAATCTGGTTCTGTCCTTTGTTTGTTCAGGCACCATTGTGAGCCAGGACAGAATGAAAGGAAGGAAGCTTGTCTGGGTGGGTAGATTCAAAAGAACTTGATTCAGGGGAATGAGTGGTATTTGTGGGTAGAGGAGTTGGGGCTTCTCAAAGAAGGTTTTCCATGTTACAGTTCTTCTAGAGAGTATTCAGTGAAACAGCTCCTCTAGAAAGCATTCAGTGAGACAGCTGTCCTTTATTCAGGTTGAACAGGGCTACATAAACCTTGGAGTGTGGGTAGGGGATTTTATGGAGAGTATACCTCATTGACTGGGGCTGAGATGCTGGGAATGCTTCATTTACATGAAGAGGAATTCTAGGTGATTAAACCTATAATTTGACCATGAAGTTGCTCTTCCTCAATGGTGGTGGAGGTGGGGCTCATAGGCTATGTGCCCCAGGACATGCTGGCACAGAATAAGGAAGGAGTCAAACCTTACTCTTGCTGGTCTCGAGATAATATTTTCAGGGTTGGGACATGTCTTGACCTCACCCTTGCTCCAGGCCTGTCCCTGGTGGTCTTACTTGCCCCAAAGGTGACCTTTAAATATTTCAATCTTATGTTTCACTGAGTGTGCACATACATGTGTGAGTGTATGCTCCTGTGTGCTGCCCAGGAAACCCTGAAAAGAGCATTGGATTCCCAGATCTAAGTCACAAGTGATTCCAGCACCACGTACAGGTGCTGGAAACTGAACTCAGGTCTTCTGGATGGGCAATAAGCACTTGTAACTGCTGAGTCATTGTCTCTCCAAGCCACTAGGGAAGTGGTTCTCAACCTGTGGGTCACATCCCCTTTGGGAAATCATGTATCACATATCCTGAATGTCAGATATTTATATTATGATTCATAATAGTAACTATCAAATACCAAGGAAGTAACTTTATAGTTGGGTGTTGCCACAACATAAAGAATTAAATTAAGGGGTTGCAGCTTTAGGAAAGTTGAGACCTACTATACCAGGGTGACAGCACCTATGATGCTCATAAGTGACCTTGTACCAAACTCTAGAGGTTATCCCATCCTCTCCTGGAACCAGGGATAAATTCAGGAGAGCATTTGCCTTCTCTTAGAACTCCAGCTCTTTCCCTTCTGGATCAACATAAATGGAAACGTGAAAGGATCCACGTTAGTGCCTCCAGCCATACTTAGTTACACCATGATCTTCTGAGTTTTTGGAAGGTCCAGTTTCCAGAGTTCATAAAGTCACCTTGAATACTAATAACTGTTAATAAGAGTCATGGGACCTAAGTCTGAACCCCACTTGGGGGAAGATCTGAACATGTGGCTTCATGGAAAGGAAGATGTGAGATTTAGGGGAGCTCTTAAACTCGAAGAACAAACACCTCTGCCTTAAGAACACCGTCTCACTGAATCATGAGGTGCCTGGTATACACTTGGGAGAGAAGAGTGTCACCATAATTATCTGTCCACAAGATATACAACCTGGACAGCTACCAGAAGCAAAAATGTCATCTGTTTGGAATTAGGAGTCATGATTTGGGCAATAACCTTTGTTACATACAGTGCACCACAGAGGAAACACAACAGCACCCAGTTCAATTCACTTAGTCTACATGGAACTGAGAACACATGCTATAGCTCAGCTAGGAGCTTCCCTAAGGCCATGCCGGGAGGACATATAGAGGGTTGGCTGTAATCAGAGAGCAGAGGCAGGGAAAGGAAATCATTGCCATGAGGGTTTTTCTAAGGTAACAATCCACTTTCTCTATCCATCCACTCAGCAGAACCTTGTATCAGCCTCTTCTCATTCTTGTGGTTCTGTGGGAGCTAGTGCTATAGGTTCTCTGTCCTTAGCTCCGTTCAGCTAAAGGCAGTCAGCAGCTTGGGATTTGAATGGAGATGTGGGAGAAGGTCATTCTGACTCGAATTTAGAGCTTCTCTGGGGCTGTATTGCCTGGAGGATGTCCTCAGACAAACCTTTTAGAAATCTGTCAGGGTGAGATGTCAGTGGGTCTGTTGGGACCTGACATTCATCAATGAGAGATTTTTGCATTTCCATAGGATGTACATTTTGATGATGCCTTGGGTGAGATGCTTTCATGATTCTCCGTTTGATGTCTTACGTTTTTTGTGCATTAGCATTGAAGCTGTGGTCATGGCTGTGATTAAACCTGCTGTTAGCGTCCAGTGCTACAAGATCAAGCTCAGTTTTTATTTTCTACCGAGACTGACATCAATATACATATTACATATACACATACTGGGTAGATATAACTAATTTTTAGCCAATTTTAAATATGAGTATTAAATACAGCTAAATAAGTTTTACTAGAAGGCAAAGTAGTAAGTAATTAAAAATCTCCATTTTCTCATTCATTTTATGTTGTTGATGTTTACATCTGTTGCATCTGTGTGAGAGAAGTGCTATATGACAAAGTGTGTGACTATAGAGCTGGTCCCAAATCTGTGTTTAGTGATACGAAGGCTTTTCTTTCTTTTTGCTTTTCTTTCAAAAAGCCACTCAAATATTTACGCATATATGTATGCTCACAGGTACATTCATGTGACCAAACCTTTAAGGTCATGCAAAGAATCTGTCCTTGTGTATACATGTGACAAATCCTGCCAGGTCATGCAGGGAATGTTTCAGTCCTGAAAAAGGTTGAGAGACTCAGGTTCTCTGCCATCACTTTCATGCTTTGCCATTCTCCATCTTTTAGTTTACAAGTAAGCATGGGAGTAGCTTACCAACTGGCTATCTGATACCAGAGGGTCAGCCCTGAAAACAGACAAATAAGTACATTATAGAGACTGAGAAGGGTCTGCAATTGTAGTATGCATGTGTACAATTAGTGAAAAAATGAGGCTATCGAGTTGTAGGAGAACCAGGAGGAGTACCCGGGAAAAGGCAAAATGATGTAATTATAATCTCAAAAATTAAAAAAAAAAAAACTTTTTGAAGAAGCAAACATTGGCAGTGTTCAGGAACTCTGACTCTATATTGGAAGAGGATTACAAAACAAATACTTGAAAGAAATGAGAGAAGGCAGCCAGGTGAAAATCAAGAGGACAAGCATTCCAGGCAGAGAGCTCAGTCAGTGCAAGGGCCCAGAGGTGGGACCCTGCTGTTAGCAAGCTTCCTCAGGACCTCAAACAGGGAAGAAGGGAGGAAGGCAGGCCTAAACCCTGTTTTGGTAAAACCAGATAATGCACTTCACCTTTCTATACCATACTTTCTGTCATCTTTCGCTTGTTTCACTTCATGTTCAGGACAAAACTGTATGAATTTGTTGTGTTAAATACCACAAATAAAGCTAAACTGTCGTTTGGCTCAACCTATGGCCCCTTCTTTTATTTTTAATATGTTAAAGAAGATGAATTTTTCTTGCTTTCCTCACCAGCTGTATGAATGAATGAATACAAAAGGCTTAAATACATCCATACAGGAAGCTATCAGTCTATTTAAAAGCCACCGTGTGGGGCAGGCTAAGCATATCTAGCATCACTTGCACCTGGCTTTTAAATTTTCCCCAAACCTGTCATTTCTCTGTGTTAGGAACCTTCAGGGTCTTCTATTCATTTTGTGATGTGTCACCAATGGCTGGTGGTACTCTAGGATGCCATGGCTACTTCGACAATTTAACTCCTCTGGGAACCTGTAATCTAACCTCACTCTTTTCCCTTTCCTGTTATCTTTCCCCTTTTCCAATCCTAGTGACTACCACTCTCTTCTTCTGTGAGCTCACTTTTTACATTTTCTCAGACAAGTAAAAAAAAAAAAGTAGCATTTGTTCCTGAATTCTTTTCACTTAGTGACCTGTCCACCTCTGTTAAGGATTTCATTATTTTTGTGAATGAATGATATTTTGCTTCGTGTATATACACATTTTCTTAAGCTATTTGTCTCCTGATAGACATGTTGGCTGGCTGCATATCTTGAAGAGACAGTCTTATTGATCTTACCTACTGACACATTTGGGTCTTGCATTATTTCTTCTTCCTGGAATGGGCTATGGCTCCTGGAAGCAGAGAAGCCTTACAGTCATGGCGTAAAAACTGTCAGGATAAAGATCCAGGCAGTGAGAATGGAGCACAGATGAAAAGGATGAGTTAAGTCTTCTAGCCCAGTGCTAATTGCTGGTCATGTTGCTATTGGTTCATACCTGGAGCAGACCAGCATGTGTAAGATTATAATAAATATTCTGTACATAGTAATTAATGTTAGAAATTAATATGGAAGCAGTTATTCCTTAACCAACTAGTACCCCAAATAACCACACAAAGACCTTTTAGTATTTCAAAACATAGCTCTTGGCTGAGCAGACTCTCAACTAGCTCATTTAAGACCACCTAGATCCATCCATGTGGGAGCTGTACCTTTCAGGCCTTTAGTCATGTCCATCTCTTCCCATGTCTCCTTGCAAAAAGGACCTTCCTTCTTCTTGCCAGAGTTCCTTTCTTTCTCTAAGGAATTCCACCTTTTACTTCCTGCCCAGCTAACTGGCCATCGAATCTTTATTAAAGCTAATCAGAGAATGCCTTAGGTAGGTAAAGCAGGACAGAGAAACAAATTTACAATGCATACCTCAACAAGTGTGTTCCAGGCTACCACTCTCTGATTTAAATGCTCTCCTGAAAACTTGCCTTGTAGTCATTTTAGACCACCATCTGCATACACACTACTTTAGGGTTTACCTAGGTGTTAATTGTGGTGTGCTTGATGCACCATTGCAAGCAACAGCACATGACTGAATATGCCAAAGTCCTGTTGATTGCTGAGCTTGTCAAAGTCACTGGCAGCAGGATTTTCATGGTTTTGTTTTAATGCTTTTACTTTATTCTCATTTTCCTTAGTCTTTTCTTCTGCCCTTGAGAGAGCAATCATTGATTGTTCTCCTAGTTTGAGAATGTCTCTATAAAGTGAACCATTTTCAACATGTCCATATCTAGAGACAGCATTTTATCTTCACTTGAAGTCTTGATAACTTTCCAAGGAGCTATAAACACAGGGAAATAGAAGGACTGGAAAGAATTTGATGAAGTTAAAAAGCTAGCAAAACAAATTCTGTGATTCTTTCAGTCATTAGCACATTTTATCATAAGTGTCTCCAAAGTGTGACATTACAATTCTTGGCTTCATGGCATTTGTCACCAACATTCACTCTGTTTGCATTTTGTTAGGATCATGCATGTCATGTATGAATGTACGAATGCATAGTGGTAATTCAAACAATGACATGGAGTCATTAATCATCCAACTTTGAAGAGGAAAATTAATTCAATTTTTTAGTAATTATCTAATAATTTTCATCTTTCCTTAGATAATTAATGTCAGTAATTCTGTGTTCATGAGATACAGACTGAAAACACAGCTAGTGACTATAATATTTGGGGAAAGCAATAATTTGATATGTGTGTTTCAAAACCAGAAGAAAATGTGTCAGCTGGCCTCTGTCTTGAATAATTCAAAGACTTGTTGAATGACTAGAAAGAGGGCACTATATCAAAGTGAAGAAAATACCCCTCTTTGCAACTAAATTTAATGTGTTTCAGTTGGTCGTGTTGGGTCAAATTATTCCTTTATGTAAATATACAGAGAACAGAGCTTAGGCAAGGAAGACTTAATAGTGATGGGTCTGCATGTATCTGAGTTTCTTCTCTTGGTTTTTCCTTATAACCCTGTCTTCTGCTTCACAGAGAATGCAGCAGGCTTATTCAGAATTCATTCTGATTTGTGCTTTAAACTATTAGTAAAGAACATATTTTTGTAATTATTTTGGTTTATATGCATTGATATGTTTGCCCTTTGATGCTAGCTAAAATCAGAGGCCTTTAGTATATAACCTTTTAGTGATAATGCTAGCGAATATCTTTGGTTGTAATAATAAAAAATGACTTCAAGGAAGCTACTAAAAATATTAACCAGAGTATTAAAACCACATTGAGCATAGTAAAAACAAAGAAGGAAAAATATTTTGGGGCACAGTGAGCTCCACAGCTACCCAACGGTGCTAAGTGCTTAGACAGGACAATGTTATAATCTACTCATGTCAAAATACCAATCAAGAGGAAAATATAATTTTATGAACTATGTAATCTGATTCCAGACTGGATCTTGAAAATGAAATGCTATACCAAAACAGTGGTGTAAAGACTAGTCTTGCAAGATATCAGAATATTTCAAAATAATTTTAAAAGGGAAGCAAAGTGTGTTGTGTCTATATGATATATATCTACTTCTATGAGTCAGCATCATGGTTTCATACAGGAAATCAGGACAAGAAACAACTGGAGAATGCGAGGGGAGTTTAGAGGGTATTGGAATGCTGTCTGAATCAATGTAAGTGGTGATTACAATTGAATTCACTAAAACTGTTCACTTCATTATACATGTGTATTGGATGTCCATTTCTATGTGCATTTTATAGTTCATGATAGAAGGAGAGGTTTCTGCAGTCTAGCCACAGAAATAAACCAATATATCACTTGAAAGAGTTAGCATACGCAGGCAGGCCTTACAACTAGTGAGGAGAAGTTGGGATCATCAAATAAGTGAGGCGACTCTACGTAGAAAGATTATTCATGCCTTGTGCCTGATTCCATGTACCAAGTGAAAAGTTGGACTAAGCTACTAAAAGTTACCTGTCTATCATCTATCTATCTATCTATTTATCTATTTATCTATTTATCTATTTATCTATCTATCTATCTATCTATCTATCTATCTATCTATCTATCATCCATATACACATACATACATATATACATACATCTAGCTAAATGACAACACTAGGAACTTTACTCCTAACAATGGGAAGTGATCTATGAACATGGGAGATGGAAAATATTAAGACAATCTTAAACCTTGCCACATGTTTCTCATGTGATCTCCTTAGGAAGTTGAGGTAGACAAACACAACTTTGAGGTGGGTCTGGACTTGTGAAGGGAGTTTGTGTGTATGTAGCAAGACCAGTCCGAGCAACTTTGTGAAACCCTACCTCAAATAAAAATTACAAACCTGGCCTGGGGATTCATTCCAGTGGTAAAGAATTTTCCTTGCAAGGGCTAAGTTTTGGGTTCAATTCTTAGCATCATCTAAAGATTTATTATAGGGAACTGAAGAGGGAGTTAAGCAAATAATAAGGGCATTGCGCTCTTCAGTGGACCTAACTTCTGTTTCCCCCATGACTGGGTGGCTCACAACTGTCTGTAACCCTAGTTTCAGAGAATGGAATACCTTCAGGAGGCACCTGCATTGTGTGCCCCCTTCACATGCACATCATTAAAAAATAAATAAATCTGTTTTTAAATTGCTCAAATCTCAACTCATTACATTAAAAATAAATATTAAATCAATTGGAGTATTTTTGTTAATAGTTTAACTAACAGTCACATAATTAGACATGAGAATGTAAATGTATTTATGAGGTAACTGTTACTCTATCTGCAAGCACTGGTCATGAATTCCCTCATTGTTAGGCACATAGAATGTCAAGAAATCTTCTCCCAGGGCAGAGCTGACTCATCCTATGTTGCCATGGTGTAGAAAATCCCATTCTGATCTAATTTCTTATATTCTAGACCCACTTGAACATCTTTATTTCATGTGTTCAATCTTTTTCATAGGATGTTTCCCATGCTTGTGCATGTATAAATGATGTCTTCCTTCCGAGAAGTGGGTCAGCAAGTGGTCTTGTCATGACATTGTTAATTTTACCAACATTTCTGTGGCTTTTCTCTAGTCAATATTTTGAGGAAGATTTAATCATATGATTCTGCATCCTATTCACTACTCTTTATCTTACTCTAATTGGGCTTTGATTTCACCCCTGATTTGATCAAGGAAGCAGCTACTTCCATGTTTCCAAAGCTAATGAACACCCTTCATTTCTCTTTCTTCTTTTTTGAAGTCTTTTGTGAAGTGCCTCAGAGATGCCCTGCCTGCCCCGAGGTTTGACACTATGCCTCAGATTGTATCACTTTTCTGTTTCCTTCAGTCCTTTGTTTCTTAGTATATCTTATAACATTAGTTTATTTTAAGTATATTCTTGTCTACTTATTGATATTAGGAAAATGACGTGCAAACTTATTGACTTAAAATAGTAAGCAGGTTTAAATCCCATAATTAGGCTTAACCAGTGACTCCAATTGCAGTTTTTTCCCTTTAGTTTTAAAGAGAAATAATGGGACCCTCTCTGTTTCTCCTTCTCTATTTCTTAGTAGAGAAGGTTTGCAGTGCCAGAGATGATACAGTGAAGAATAGGCTTCCCTCCAGGCTGGCTCTTCAGCCACTAGCACTTTCTCAACCTTGCTACAGCCTCAGCATTTGTAAATTTGTAGGTGAGTAGGTCTGAAAATTGCTCCTCTGTGTGTGTGTGTGTGTGTGTGTGTGTGTGTGTGTGTGTGTGCTCTATAACTTCTTCAGGATGGTTTTGTTTCTAGCTGTTCATAATGTACTATAATGTTCAGTGTACTATAGAGGGACGAAAGCAAGAGAGCCGACTTGTATTCTTCACACATGCCACGATTTACTGATGTTTACTTTAGACTTAATCTAAAGCCTGACTTTTTCAGCTGCAAAATGGAACTTCATTAAACTTATAGCACTGCTGTGACAATTATATGATAGCCACCTGTAACTGAGGGCTCCAACTCTGCAGTCCATTAATTGTCCTCTCTTTGGCTGCCCCTCTCTTGTCTCTGTTACTACTGTGTTCTCTCCTTTCGTATGTTTTTATGAGTGAGTCATCTACTCATCCATTTCAATCTAAGATGCAGTTGACTTTGGCCTTCTCGTGTTCACTATCAAATGTAGTTATAAAGTAGTGGCCTCCAGACAGATGGGAGAAGACATTAAGATGAAATTGGCTGACTCCCATGCAGTTAACACTTGTGCATAACAGAGCTTATGGGATCAATATATGGCTTAGCCACACCTCTTTTGTCATTGTGGCAGAGAATATGCACTCATAGGAGCTCAGCTTCTTCAGAGACCCAGATATGTGACTTTCTCTACTTTATCTTTGTTATGGCTCTGGTTTGATTTTGAAGGGTGAGGAACATGGATTTTCAGAATACTGACTTTCTTAGCTTGAGCTTCCTCACAAGCAGCCCATCTTCTTCAATATTCCCTAAGCCTTAAGTGCAGAAGTGTCTTGTAGATGTAACCAAGGGGCTGGGGTCTGCAACTCTGCATTGCAATTGATTGTGATTTTCAATAGCAGCCTCTCTCTGTTGTAAGGAAAAATTGCCTTGATAGGAGATAATACACAAAAGAAGCGTTATACGGACTCAGTGGTTATATTTGGAAATATATGTATATACAAATACATATATGAGTGCAATAATAATTAATGAAAAATGCCATGAATTTGATGGGGAGTGGGGAGGGATATATGAGAAGTTTATTGGGAAAAAGGAGAAGGGAGTAACATTGTAACTGTATTAAAATCTAAAAAAATAAAATAAAATTAAGCAGCCCTTTTCCCAAGAACCACAGAAAGGTAATGCATGCCTCCATTTACCCACTGTGAAGTGAGGAAGTTAGGTTATTTTCAATCCGCTTCTCTTTTGTGAAAGGCTGCTTCTGTGATCTTTACTCCAGTTCTTCCATCTTCTCATGCTCACAAGCTGAGCAGTTCCACTGACTCTGAGAAAAGTCTCTGGGGCAGAGCCAAGGGATATCCATGTTTCTGTAATCATTTACCTTATTATTTCTTAAATATGAACTTAAATTAACTATGACCATAAAATACAGACAATGATGTATGGAAGGCAACGGGCTGATGTATCAATGTGCAATAGAAACACAAACTCTAAGAATTTCATGTATGTGTCCTTTGTTGGGGACAGCCTTTCTTTCAGGTCATATCCTAATGAGAAGCCAAATTATAATCTTGAGATCTGAGAAATGAGGAATTTCAGAGGTGGGACCTGTGCTTTCCTGCAAATGTCATTGAGATCCAATAGCATCTTCTAAAGAAGGTGGGGATAGTCTCCTATGGGAAATGGGTGGTGGCGACTTCAACATTGCCAGCTGTGTAACTGGTTTGTTTTGATCCACACCTTGCTAGCCATTCTCATGCTTCCCTTAAGTAGCATAAATCTTTATCCGTAAGCATTGTGTTTATAATCATAATCTACTTATGCCCCTCCTGGGTCACCTTACTTTGAGGGTTGGCAATAATCCTGCCCACACTGTGACAGCCACTCTGACCTGTTTTGTTTTGTTTTGAATTTTTTAAATATCATTACTCCTTAGAGGCAAATTCCTGTTTCAGTAGATTTTTGTTGTTGTTACTCAGCCCCTGCACACATTTCCTGGATAAAATTTAAAAATTTAAGGAGGAATATGTAGGCAATAGTTTATCCTGAAATCCCTATTCCTTAGCACAAAGTTGAAAAAAAAGAGAGAACTGGAGTGTATAAGTTGAGATTCATGAAATTGGCAACACTTGACCATTTTTATAACTTTGCAATGTCAATTTCAAGTGGCTCAACCACCATAAAGGGATAGCATTCCCAATTGAAAAGTGACCAAAGGTCTGTATTATATCTGTGTCTGCTAAGCAAACCTTCCCACCCTTTTAAATCTCAGCCATTCACCTATAAAGTGGGGTTGGCTAGAAAATGTCTAGAACTTTCTAACCATAACAGTCGAATGTTTATTTATATCTTTTCTGCATTCTTTTGTTGTAATGGTTTCCATGAAAAATCTTCCCTTGGGTTTTCTTTTTCCCTAGAAGTTTTATGTCTTTAAACGAAAGGGGTGGGGTTTCCTTATGTATCCCTAGCTGGCCTGGAACTCTATGTATATCAAGCTAGCTTTGAATTCACAGAGATCTGCCTATATCTTCCTCCCACACACTTTGCCCTGTGCCTTTTAATAATCCTTTTGTTTCTGTTTCCCTTTCTTTCTTTCTTTCTTTCTTTCTTTCTTTCTTTCTTTCTTTCTTTCTTTCTTTCTTTCCTTCCTTCCTTCCTTCCTTCCTTCCTTCCTTCCTTCCTTCCTTCCTTCCTTCTGTTCATTTATTTCTTTCTTACCTTTTTTTCCACTGCTGAGAATTAAATCCAGAACACCATGCGCACGTTTCCACGTCCACTCGATCTGCTGATCCCTAATTAGTCACCATTCAGCCTCCACTTCTATTCCCAGTCTCAGTGAAAGTTCTCACTCTTTGCTTTAGGAAGAAAAATGATGCTAGCAGAATTGGATACAGTCATGCCTGACATATGATCATCCTTTCATTGGTACCCCATTCTCTGACTTCATCCCTTTTGCTCAAAATGCACTATCTTGGTTCCTTGTGAGTCCAAAACTTCTTGTGATGTCCACTGTCAACCTGTCCTGCATCTGCAAAGACCTCACTCTAACTAAGCTTCTTCTTACATCACCATTGTTATGACATAGTCTTAGTTTTCCTCCTAACAAAGAAATTCTCTTCACATCTTTAGCCCTCTCTACCCACCAACCCAGTTTCCTCCTACCCTTTAGAAAAAATTCAAAAGACACATTCATACATCTCTGTAGGATCACACCATCCCACAGCCTCCTTGTCCTACATTCTCCCACTCAATGATATCGTTTACCCCATCTCATTTAGAAGAAGTCCTCCTTCTATATTTCATTTTAGTACCAGAGGCCACATAAGATGGGGAATGCCTGGTTGGGGCTTGAAACAACTTAGCATATGTGGGGAAAGTGGACAGATATTTGGAGGACAGGTAAGGTCATTCTATTCTATCACCTTCACTGAAGCATTTGAATTTATTCCATGCCTTAGATCTGCTTTCTAGCACACAGCTGAGCTAAAGGTACATTAAGCCTGTCTAACTGGCCTTGAAGGAAAGCGTGGGACCATTTGTTCTCTTAAATCTCTTATGTTTGCAATTGTCAGTTTCAGTTTTGAGGGGAAGGCTTCAAAGTTTCACTGAAAACAACAAAAAAATAGAAAGGAGATAGGAGAGAGAGAGAGAGAGAGAGAGAGAGAGAGAGACAGAGAGAGACAGAGACAGAGACAGAGAGACAGAGACAGAGACAGAGACAGAGACAGAGACAGAGCTACTACAAGAGTTGATACATCATGTCATTGTCCTCAGCCTGTGGCAGTTTTGCAGAGAAGTATTTTTAATTGTGATGGCTAAAGTGGCGAACTTGTCACAGGGACACCTGTGTGCTTATGCAGCCTGGCAAAGATGAAGAGGAGCTGTTAAAATTCCACTGTCACTTTCTATGGCATGTTTTCCTCCACAGACAGACTAAATCTAACACTCACTGCACTATTAAAGATAAGCTACATCTTCATCTCCACACTTGGAAATATGCCCTACTTCAGCCCCAACTGATCCATGCTCCTTGTAGGTTATGTTGTGCACCTGTTCACCTATGTTTTCACATATCTGGTGGATATTAATTGAAGTGGATGTGCTACCCTGTATTAGTGACATCCAAGCCTTGTGAGTCTTCAGTCTCATTGTATAATGGGATGTTGCCAATTGTGTTATTTTGAAAGTACTCAAATGTTATGGCTAGAGGTTTTTTTAAATGAATTTTTTATTAGATATTTTCTTTATTTACATTTCAAATGTTATCCCCTTTCCTAGATTCCCTTCCAAAAAATCCCCTATCCTCTCCCCCTTCCCCTGATCCCCAACCCATCCACTCCCACTTCCTGGCCCAGGCATTCCCCTATACTGGGGCATAGAACCTTCACAGGACCAAGGGCCTTTCCTCACATTGATGACCAACTAGGCAATTCTCAGCTACATATGCAGCTAGAGCCATGAGTCTCTCCATGTGTTTTCTTTGATTGGTGGTTTAGTCCCAGGGAGCTCTGGGATTACTGGTTAGTTCATATTGTTGCTCCTCCTAGGGCTCCTTAAACTCCTTGGATACTTTCTCTAGCTCCTTCATTGGGGACTCTGCTCCATCTAATGGATGACTGTGAGCATCCACTTCTGTATTAGTCAGGCACTGGCAAAGCCTCTCAGAAGACAGCTATATCAGTCTCCTCTCAGCAAGCTCTTGTTGGCATCTGCAATAGTGTCTGGGTTTCGTGGTTGTTTATGGGATAGATCCCCAGGTGGGGCAGTCTCTGGATGATCATGCCTTCAGTCTCTGCTCCAAGCTTTGTCTTTGTAACTCCTTCCATGGGTATTTGATTCTTGCTTCTAAGAAGGATGGAAGTGTCCACACTGTGGTCTTCCTTATTCTTGAGTTTCATGTGTTTTGCACATTGTATCTTGGGTATTCTGAGCTCCTGGGCTAATATCCATTTATCAGTGAGTTCATATCATGTGTGTTCTTTTGTGGTTGGGTTACCTCACTTAGGATGATATCTTCCAAATCCATCCATTTGTCTAAGAATTTCATGAATTCATTGTTTTAATAGCTGAGTAATACTCCATTGTGTAAATGTACCACATTTTCTGTATCCATTCCTCTGATGAGGGACATATTACCAGCTATAAATGGTGAATCATTTCTGATCCCTTAAAATTCTTTTATAAAAATAGACAGTGCAATCAGATAGCAGATCTGAGAACTGTAAGTAAGTTTGAAGGCAGAACTGGGTCAGAGTTATTCCCTTAAATCTCAAATACAAACAAGAAAGGAGGAACTTCCAACAGGATTTGCCTTTATGGTCTGAGTACAGTAACAGGAGGTAAAGGCAAGAAACAGTGATTGGAGAATCAAAGAAAAGTATCTTAAACAACCCAGCAGTAATGAAACCCTAACATCATCTGTTTACCCTCTCAGTGTTCTTTGATTCCTTGTTTAAAACTGTGCATGAATTCGACTTGGCCACACCTAGTTTCAGACAGTAGGGAGGCCACCTTCAGTGAGATGGAAAATCCAGTATTCTAGAAGGGAAACAGGACGATCAAGTGTGATTTCACATACTAGACAGAAATGGACAGTGGAACAGAAGAGGTGTTTTAGGAGAAACTGCCCATTCTTGAAGAGGAGGCATTTGAGAGCAAGCAGGTTCGTGTGCCCAGCAGAACTGATTTAATATACTAAGAATAACTTCCTTGAAAATTATTTACCCTAACAGCCACTCCCCCTTGCAATTCTTTCAGTATTTTTCTTTGGAGCAAAGAAAGCCTTCATTTCCAGTCAGAGACATTTTAATCTAACAAAAATAGCATGTATTCCTTCTAAAAGAGAAGGTCCAGAGGGGGTCCCAAGACAAGAACAGTGGCTCAACTGAATACTAACTCTGGTTGCACCAATGTTAGCCTGTTGAGTCTCACTCATACTGACATAACTGATGCAGGCTGCCACAGTGCACCTGCATCCCACACAACTTTATTTTAATGTAGGGAGAAAGAGAAAAGCTACTCTCTTTTGTTTGTCTCTATCTCAATTTTTTATTGTCTTAGTTAGGGTTTTACTGTTGTGAACAGACACCATGACCAAAGCAACTTTTATAAGAACAACCTTTGATTAGAGATGGCTTACAGGTTCAGAGGTTCAGTCCATTATCAAGGAAGGAACATAGAAACATCCAGGCAGACATGGTACAGGAGGAGCTAAGGGTGCTAGTTCTTCATCTGAAGGCTGCCAGCAGAATACTGGCTTCCAGGAAGCTAGAATGAAGGTCTTAAAGCCCACACTCACAGTGACACACCTACTCCAGCAAGGCCACACTTTCTAATAGTACACTACTAGAAGCATATACAAACCATCACATTTACCATGGACCTGACACCCATTTCTGATTTCTGTGGGCACCTGCATTCTTGTACACACACACACACACACACACACACACACACACACACACACTTAAAAAATCTAAGTAATTATTTTAAAATTTTTAACAAAAAATGGCAACATTTTAAAATATGTATAAAATGATATATTTGTGCAGAATCAACATTTCCAGCATCCTGATGGAGAAGCAAGATATAATTAGGACTCATAAGTCTCCCATATGCCCCCTTTCAACTTCTACCTTCTTTTATTCATTATATGAGTGAGACCCGCTGTCTATTATTTGGAAATTATTCTCCTTGCTATATACTACTCCACTGTCTATTTTCCCATGACTGTGCATTTGAACACTGAATAGTGAGTGCTACAATACAAATTTAAGTACCTATCTTGTACTGATCACATATACATGTTTCCTTTAGAACATATACAGTTTTAAGAGAGAGAAGCCTATTTTAGTTCTTGCTTCTAATTTTTTCTCAATTACTCTCGGTCAGTCTTAAGTCAAATGTTCACTTTTATTCGCAACAGAAATTCAAGAAAAGAGATAGCCAGATATCCTCTGTTGACTATTACCAGCCAGCCTTCTGGTTGGCAGGAGATAGGACAGAGAGACAAGAGGACTGAGTTATAATATTTGATATTTCCTTGGTGCAAACACATTGTGATGACCAGATGACCAGGTATAAGCTGCAGAGCCTAACTAGCCAGCTTAAAACACCAGCTCTTTGAGTCTTAAACTTCAGTTTCAACATAAGTTGAGAAGAGCTACCAAATAAGTATATATATATATATGTATATATATATATAATCCTATATGTATGCATATATAGCTTTATTTATTTATATATGCATACATTATACATTTCACAACATGCTTTATACTTACATATGTAGAAGGATTATGTTGAATAGTTTGCAGCCATTATTTCTCCATTACTTTATAATGTAGTAACATAATACAGTTAATAACTCACCATACTAAATCAAAGATTAAAATCTTATAAATTTCAGATCATTGATGAAGATAAAAACTGGCTTTGACAGACTGCTACTGTGGCAATAACCTCAGAGCCCAGCAGCTTGAAAGAGATCATTTCACTCATGCCAAGTTCTTGGCAGGTCAAGCAGCCCTCTAGCCTAGCTGTTGCCACAGCGATTCAGCAGCCTGTCAGCATCCGTGTTGTGGCTCTTGATTTCAGCTCTCAGTGTTTATAGTCATGACAAAGTCAAAGAAGAAGCTGAGGGTCTTGCAGGGCTTACAGAGGATCCTCGAAGTGGTGATTTATCAGCTTTATTCTTGCATCACTGGCCAGGACTAGTTTCTTGTCACCGCAGCTCCAAGGACAACAGATACAAGGGAAAACATATGGAGATTTATTATAATACAAGTATTTCCACCACAGAGACGGTCACTTAGAGCAATATGTTATTTTCCCACACACTTGCAAACATCTGATTGTTCCAGAAAATAGCTAATATTCACGGGTAATGATGTATCATATCAGAAAATAGAGCAAACTCTTATTAAGCAACGACAAGACTAGTCCTGTCATTATTCTGTATATTGTTAATAAGTTCTTAAACTGGAATCTCAGTCTAGCACATACAATTCATTAGAAACACAGCTTATTTCAATACCACCACTATAATAATCGGTCCAGGAAAAGCCATTAATACTAAAAGGACTTAGACAGAAAAATAGTCCCAGAACCTTAAAAGTATAACTCATATTATCTACTGCATTAAAATGACAAACTTTAGAAGACATTGCCTTTTCCAGTTCATCAAACGTAATGCTGCAACAGCATGGGGAAAATCTGTTGAAAGTAGATGTGACATCATCCACATATTCCTTTTGCCAACAGTGGGAAATAGGACCATAACATGAAAAATGATTGGGCAAATCCTAGCTACAGTCCATTCTCTGCAAAGCAGAGCCACAGCCTTTGAAAATGACAATAGGGTCCCATTATGGTGTCCTGGAGAAAAGATGATCAGCAATTGTGATGGTGAGATATATGTAGTGTGTGGGACCAGTTCTGAACCTGGAAGAAAGATGCCATGAAGGACACTAAGGTGCAACAGAGGCCTCATTATAGACTATATATTCAGTAGTAACATCATGTCATTTTAAAATTTCCACATATGAATCAGTATCATGTAGTTATGTGGAGGGAATGTCTTTGACTCATGAGAAATAGCCTCAATACTTAGTGAATTATATCTATGACTCATATAAAAGGATTTAGAAGAAAACATGAATATATGTCCATATATGCATATATGGATGCAGATCATTTAAATCTTCAAATAAACACAGCACATAGGCACACAGAGAGTGATAGTGGCCATAGGCATATCCATTATCTTGTAAATTTTCCACTGTTCCAACTTTATTATGTTATATGCCTAAATAAAGAATGATTATCATAAGTGTAGTCTCAGCAAACTCTAATCATGTGAAACAGTGCTGTTGGCTGTAGGTTCTGTATCCTGGAGAGTATCCATTTCAACCATCTCCTCCTGTACTAAATAGTTCTGTGTTACTGTAACAGAATCAGCTTAATGAGAAAATATTTATTTCAGAAGCTTTGCCCCATGGTTTCTTGGTCCCAAGAACTTGAGCAGAGCATCATAGTAACAGGGGCAGCAGAAGGGTGGCTGTTCACACCTTCATAGCAGAAAACTAGACGGGATACACTACCAGGGATCATACCAAGAGAAATCTCTACCTAGTTCCACCTTGCCATATAGGTACCCAGAAGTCTCTACAACTACCTTGTGGGAAGTAAGTCAATTAATGAACCCACAGGGGAATTTTCTTTGCAAACTATAACTCTCATCTCCCCTCTTGCAGCCTCTAGAAGCCAAAATTCTACTGTCTGCTTCTATGAGTTCAAGAACTCTGCAGGTAGGGGAAATCATATAGCATTTGATGTTCTCTTGGGCTTAATTCACTTAGCCAAAAGGTGAATAAAAGTCCATTGTAAGTGTACATTGCATTTTCTTTATCCCTTCCAACACACTTGATACTTAGGTTGTTTCTGTATAATGGGGACAATGCTGTGGTGAATACAGGAGAACAGTCATTGCTTTGAGGTCCTGATTTAAATTCCTTTGGATAAATAGTTAGAAGCCAGAATGTTGGACCATATGTGGTTGTATTTTTAATTTTTAAAAGAGCCTCTAGACTGTTTCCTAGGACAGCTGAAACAATTTACATTCTTCCAATGTTATCCAAAGGTTTCTTTCTCTTACGTCCTTCTCAGCACATAAAACAGTTATTTCATTATAATCATTTTCTTGCAGGGTTGGAGGGGTTTGTGATCCTGTGACAATTTCTAGGTCGCCCTTGAATTCATTTGCTCGCATATTTTCCTACCTCAGCCTCCTGGATGACTGGAACTATAAGAATAACATGAAACTGTGGAGCTTGTCACTTGCATTTCTCTGATGATCAGAAATATTGATATTTTATATCTGTTGTCCAGTTGTATTTATACAGTTTTGCATGTGTATGTGTGCAATGTATTTGGACATGTTTATCTATTTGTGGACATGTGTGAATGTGGTATATGTGTATACAAAAAGATGTGGAGGCCTGATGCTTGCATAGGAGTTTCACGGTAGTTTTCCGTCTTATATACTGAGGAAACGACTCTTATTGGACCCAGAACATCCTGATTTGACTAGTTACGCTTGCTTAGGACATTCAGCGCCTAAGTCTTCCCATGCCAGGATTTCCAAAAGGCGTCCACACCCACACAGTTTTGCATGGATGCTCAGGATATAAGCTCCAGTAATAAGCTTATATACAAAACACTTTATTCATTGGGCCATCTCCTTAGGCTCTGATTGTAGAATTTTAATACATAGATTTTTTTAAATTATTTTTGTGAAAAATTGTCAGATTACTTGTTTTTAGAATATGTCTATGATAAATAACAAGGCGATATGAATGTAAAGAGACTCTCTCCCATTTATTAGCTTAGATTAGTCTGGAGGGTCGTAGCCAAAATTATGAGTGAGGGGATCATTGAATAATTCTGAAATGTCACCAGTGATACTTTATATTCCTGAGTTGCTGAAGGAGATAGTTGCATAATCTTTGCGGTGGAAACAGACCCTGTAATTCTGGGATGAGAGTCTCCGTGTAGAATAAACTGACAAAGTGAACTTCACAAGGAGATTGTACTCTGGTGTGCATTATCCCTAAGCAATCCAAAACCTGCAATTCTCTGCTGGTAACTGCTCCATCATTTCTGGCTATTCAGTTAGAAGCCAATGGATGGGTTTGTAGAACTATAGGTATTTACCTTGCCTTTTGTAAACGTTCCTATCTTAACAAGAAAAAAATATGACGTAGCTTTGCCCAAAATGTAACAGGAGCTGTTGGCATTTCATTGTTCTCAGATGGATTATTGATCAAATTAATCATCCAAGTCTCCACCCTGGATCTCCTTGTGAAGAACTTAAAAAAAAAAACTGATAAAATTTTAAGATGCTTCATCATGTTTTCATACCTCTCAAGGTTTTGGATTAACCATTTAAGACCCTCCTTCCACCCACTTTCTTTCATTCTGTCAATTGACACCTTTGCAAGTAGAACAAGCTGTCATAGCTCTAAGCTTGGCAGCCCAAGTTACTCAATAAAACTGTGTAGGACCACATATACTATGTTTGACTTGATTATAAATATTTAAATGCTTTCAACATGTGTCCCAGAAATAATGAGAGCATCAAATGATAGACTTCAAAAGGAACTTGGACACAAATAATTATGCATTTTCTCTACACCACACAGTACCTGAAGCCACAGGGGGTCAGGGATACCAACCAGCAGGGTATCAGGTGACTAAAATGTGAATCAGTATACTGAACCCTGGATGTTTTATTTGACTAAATATTTCATAGGTATATAGTAAAAGGACAAGATGAATTCAAGACATGGAATATCCCAAATGGAGTCTTATATACATAGCTTTGAATATTTTCTCTGAGTCTTATAACATTCTCTCACCAAAACCAAAATTCCCATCACCAGCAATGTTATCTTCTTCCAAAAGGAGCTATTCCCAGCTGTGATTAACAACACATTTTAATAGCACTACTTGTGGGCTTATCATAATACCCAAGTATATATTCAGGATAACTCTTTTTTGAAATATGTACAATGGATATCATCTGTTCTTACATTTTTGAAAGTATTACATTCTATAGGGCAGGACAACACAAAGCAAAGTTTGTTAGCCTCATCTGCACCTTGAAACCTAGAAAAGAAAACAATACATGACTCCCACGTAATCACTTAATCTTAAGAATCCCTGGTTAATTCTGTGAAATAAACAACCTCGGCTTTCTAATAGAAGTGAGGCAACAATCACACCTAGCTGAACATTCTGCAGAGACAATTGTGATCGCTTTTCACCCTGCCAGATGAAAGTTATTTCCTAAATGCATCCATGAGAACACCTATCTGCAGGATGCAACTTAACAAACAGATTCTTGCAACTTTATTGTACTCTGAGGTCATTTCCCTAAAATGTGGTACCATTACCAGACCTTTAGCAGTGAAAAGAGCTAGGAAAATAAAGTTAGATCTAGATTCTACAGGATTCTGTGCAAATCCACTGTCATTTACCCATCCATCCACCCATCCATCCATTTATTTACTTACTTACTTACTTACTTACTTATTTATTTATATATTTACTTACTAACCTAGGTACTTACTCATTTCCTTTGGATGCTCCTGTTGTCTTATTGGGGCACCGTGCTCAGTGAACCCTTCCATATTCAAATTTCCAAAGTTATTTTCAATTTGGGTGTTTATTCTCTCCATAAGAGTTGTCAGAAACAAAGGACAGACGACATTCTTCTGTCAATCCTCAAGGGACAGAGTTGTGGCTGAAACAATAAGGGACTTGCTCCTTTTTACCAAGTAGAAATGGAGGCCTGAACTTGATCATGATGCTAAAATTTCTCTGCCTTCTATTCCCTTAGACCTGAACTTGGGCAACAGAATAACTAATAATTACTAGAGCATGAAGTCTATGGAATACACAGAGGCATGCCCTATGTTTATTATTATCGAAGATGCTTCCTTCATGGACATGTTATAGCTTGGAACATTCTATTTTGGTGTTTTGCTATTTTGCTTTCTCCACATTTAGAATTCTGCTGTTAAATGTCTCACCACCTACTATCTAAGAATGGGAAAGTCATGAATTTTAGCATTAGATAATTTTTTTAAAAAATTATTCATTATTATATTTATTTACATTTCAAATGTTATTCCCCCTTCCTAGTTTCCCCTCCACAAACTCCCAACCCACCCCCTACCCTTGCTTCTATGGGTGTGCTTCCCTACCCAGCTACCCACTTCATAGGACCTTCATAGGACCAAGGGTCTCTCCTCCCAGTGATGCCCCACAAGACCATCCTCTTCTGCAGATGTGCCTGGAACTATGGGTTTTTCCATGTGTATTCTTTAGTTCATAGTTTAGTCTCTGGAAGCTCTCGGGGGGTCTGGTTGTTTGATATTGTGGTTCTTCTTATGGGGCTGCAAAACCCTTCAGTTCCTTCAGTCCTTCCCCTAACTCCTCCAATGGGGTCCCTGTGTTCAGTCTGATGGTTAGCTGCAAGCATCTGCATCAGTATTGATAAAGGTCTGGTATAGCTTCTCAGGAGACATCCATGTTAGGCTCCTGTCAGTAATTGTTTCTAGGCATCAGCAATAGTGAGTGGGTTTGGTGGCTGCATATGGGATGGATCCCCAGGTAAGGCAGTCTCTGGATAGCTTTTCCTTCAGTCTCTACTCCACTCTATGTCCCTGTATTTCCTTTATACAGAAGCAATTCTTGCTTAAAATTTTGAAAAGTGGGGTGACCCCATCCTTCAACTGAGGGCCAGGCCCAAACTCTGGATATAGACTTAAATATCATGGCCTGTTAAGCTACCAAAAGTTGCTGCTACAGTGGAGCTGAGATAAGAAGTATTCAGCGACAGATTACTACTATCCTAGCTGGCTTATCATACCACAACATTCACTTCTAGGTCCCCTCATGTGATTAGGAAGGATGAGAATTCGATTACCCCATAGAGTGTATCAAGAGGAAAAAACAATTGCATCTGTACTTTTTGGCTACTTTATCGGGTTCTTTTTTTTCTACAACCCTTCTCCACTAATCCCTTTCAAATCCCTCAACACTAGGTAGGCAAGAAAGAAGTTTAAAAGGAAAAACACTAGTTCCTACTGATTAGGGGCTACAAATTCCTAGGTCCAAGTCCAATCTTTGTCCTCTGAATATCTCTAACAAGCAACCAGCAATCCAGCAAACAGCAAAAGCTGCAGCTGTAACCAGCAACAACAGAGGCACCAGCCACTATAGCCTCTTGGGGCTGTGACATTTTTATACCCATTCAAGATTCCCCCAGAATTTCAAACATAAACTCTCTTCAGATAGCAGAATCACACCCTTTCCAGAGCTGGGTTTTTAAGAAACCAAAGTTCTCACTGCAAAGAACCATTGTTGGAATAGGCCATAAGGGAAGGAGATGGGTCTATGGTACTAAGTACATGAAAAATTATTCAGTTTTGAGCCTCCTCCTTTCCAAGCTAATACACTGGACACCATGAGCTGTCCATGGTTGCTTTATGTTTCTATTACCAGCCCAAGGAGTTAGCCACAATGCTCAAGTTTAGAAATAACACCCCTACCCTGATCAGATTTTACATAAAGAACTTTTCAGCAGTCGTATTCCAACTAAGCCTGCCCCAAGAGGGGACAGCACACAGGTATTTTGGATTTCCCCTGAAAAGCTCTTACATATATTTGCTCTTGAAAGAGGCTGTAGGAGAGATTGCGATCTAAAAGAGGCTATAAAGACATCAGGGATAGCAGCTTGACTTTAGGAGGAAACCTAAAACTAAAGAATCCTAAAAGGAATCCTTTTATTTACCAAGAGCAACAAACATCCATATTTGATTTTTTCCTACCAAAGTCAATGCTAGATTGTTTTTGTCACCATGGGCCTGAAGTTTGAAGGACAGTAATGATGGCTTACTATATAGTACCAAAATTCTATTAATGATGGATTATTTTACGGTACCAATGAGCAGGTTTGTTTTATCTTGGGAAATTAATCTACTATTGCCATCAACCTATTTGGAATCAAGAGGAAAGAATTTACTTGGAGGAGAGGGAAGGTCAGCGAGACTGTAGATTAAATGCTCTAGACCCCAAATATGGAAAGCTTACTTCATTCAGATATACATTAATTTGCTTAGATCTTGAAGTCAGGTCAGTTTATGAAGGACAACACTATGTACCCCTAAGCTGAAGTTTCTAAACCATGTTGAGGCGAAACAAAGCCCTTCTTGGATTGCAGAATCTCTGAATTGTCTTTTAAAAACTCAGGATAATTTCAAAATATGCAAGCAGTATAAAACTTTCTCAAAGACTGAGATGAATTTAATCCAGTAAGATATCTGGTAAGAAGGTGCTAGATGAGATTTGATGGTATTTTGATTTTGTATTTTCTTTCCATATTCACACTTTAGTTTCAATCTTTCTTGGATAAAACAAGGCCTGGAAGTCCTAGTCAGTCTTTCAGCTTTAAGAAGTCATTAGGTGTATGAAGACCTGAAATGGCACCTCCTGACAGATTAAAACACATGGTTAGTAAGTGGTTTTTTTCTTCCTTACTGTCTTGATTTGCATTCTATAGGCAGCTGACAACTAGAAGATTCTAAAACAAGTACTGTTTCCTGGGAAAGCAGTTTTTGGAAGTCCTCCCCCTAAAGAAGACAAGTTGTATAGGAAGAACTTAGTTCTCTCTCTCTCTCTCTCTCTCTCTCTCTCTCTCTCTCTCTGTGTGTGTGTGTGTGTGTGTGTGTGTGTGTGTGTGCACATGTGGCCAGACTCAGACACATGTGGATGGCAGAGGATAATTTTGTAAAGTTGGTATTTTTGTATGTTCATGTGGATCCGGGGGATTAATTTCAGGTTTTCTGGGCTTACCAAGCAAGTGCCTTTGCTGTTCCGCTGCCTCGACAGCCTGCAGGGCAAGTTTTCAAGTGAGTTATCATTAAGGACAGTTTGCCTGTCTCTACTGTCCAGCCCTGGGAATGAAAAACATGCCTCATTTTTATTTTTAATATGGGTTCTGGTTACTAGAGAACCTAGGCTTCCTCCCAACTTAAGCAATATTCACACCTTAGTGATCCCCTACCAGAATTACAGGCATGAATCACCTTGCCAAACTTCTATGATTCCTTAAGATACCAAGCTTAAGAAATGCTATTTGAGATGGCTCAGTGTTTAGGAGCACTGACTGCTCTTTTAGAGGTCCTGAGTTCAATTCCTAGGAACCACATGGTGGCTCACAACCACCTGTAATGGGGTCCAGTGCCCCAGTGTACTCAAATACATTAAATAAATAAATAAATAAATAAATCTTTAAATAAAAAAGAAAGAAATGCTGTTTGAAGCTTACTTTACACAATTATGTTGACTTTATAGGGTAAACTCACACTTTGTCCTTGAAAATTCATCCCCACTGTTTCTATATGTGTGTTGTGAGTTTTATTGGTAGAGATCAGGCTTTTAAAGGGGGTTTCTGAACTGGAGAGATGGCTCAGCAGTTAGGAATTACTACTGTTCTCCCCGAGGACCCAACTTTGTGTCCCAGAATCCATGTTCAGTGGCTCAAAATGGCCTGGTAGCTCCAGAGGATCCAACACCCTCTTCTGGACTCTGGGCACCTGCATTAACATGTGCACATACCCACAGATGCACTCATGTATACGTAACTAAAAATAAAATTAATCTTAGAAATGATTTCAAAGAGGATATCTTACTTGTTAGAATTTTTTTTACCTCCATATTCTTTTAATTACATTGATTTTGATTTTAAATTTCTTTCTTTGAACTAATTTTCTAGAAACTTCCCTATACTACAAAATGAGCTGCTTTAACATCTGTCTGGCAGTCTTGTGTTCACTGCCTAAATTGCATCCCTGTTTGCCTTATGTATGGGCACAGTTCACATTTGCTCCCCATGAGTTGTTGAATGCATGGCCAAACCATTGTTTGCAGCATCTTTTAGGTGTAAACTTTAAAGACATTTGAACAGCTGCTGCCAGAAGGGCAGGCCTAAGACTACATTTCCATATCTCCAGCTGGACTCCATGAAGTATTTATTTTAATTAGTACTAAATATGAACAAGGCTAAGATGTTTCTATTAAGATTTCTATTCATTGGCAATTTGGAAAATGCATTTAATAATTTGAGGGCTTGGTATTTTCTAAGTATAATTAGCTTTTGAGACTTGAGACATGAAAAACAATATTATCTTAAAGCAATGGCATTTTCAGTGACTTTACTGCAGCTGAGTGCTTATGGACAATATTACTTGGAGTTATCTATTATGTCAGAAAGATCGCTCTGGTAGGACTTAACTGGCTGAATGTAATAAATCAAATGTTATGTGGCATAATAATTGATTTAACAAATGTGTGTGTTTTATTTGGCTTTTGGAATCTTGATACTATAACTGTAATTGAAAAGATGGCATTTAATTTTGAATATCCATGTTAACATATCTGTAAGGTCAGTTTAAGATATGGACTTTGATTAGGGTTGCATTGAATCCTTAAAATGTTTTTTGTAGGATAGCTGTTTTCATAATATTAATTCTACCAGCCCATGAGCTGGGAGGAGATCTTTTCATCACTTCATGTCTTTCTCAACCTGTTTATTTCAGATATTTAAAGTTTTCACTGCAGAGAGATCTTATACAACCTTCGGAGATATTACTAGATATTGTATTTTATTTTTGAGGATATGGTGAATGGGAGCGTTTTTTTTTTTTGTTTTGTTACAATGTCTTCAGTTTCTTTGCTGTTCATATATGGAAAGGCTGGGTTTTATAAGTTGGGTTTATATATTTTTCTTTGCTGAAATCCATCATTTCTAGAAATTGCCTTGTGGATTGGGAAGTCTCATGTATAATATTATAACCCTTAGAAATAGAGAGAAATTCCTTTTCTATTTGCATTTCTTCCCTTGTTTTATCATTCTGCTCAGTACTTCAAGCATTCCATTGAAAAGAACTATGGATAATGGACAGGCCTGTCTCATTCCTGATTTCAAATAGGATTTTTTTTTTTTTTTTAGTTTTTCTCCAATTAGAATAATGTTGGCTATGGTGTTGTCATATATAGCCTTTATTATATTGAGGTATATTTCCTCTATTCCTACTTCCTAGGATGTTTACCATGGGGGTTTTGCCAAAGACATTTTCTGACTCTGTAGAAACAAAAACAAATATACAAAATTCTACAAATCTAAGAGCTGGTTCTTTGAGAAGATAAACAAGATTGATAGATCTAAGTGTTCTTCAACGAATACATGATTAATGTGAGTTCTTTCTATCAACTGGAAAAAAAAACTTCTCTAGTTTTTCTTTTTAAACTCTGGATACTTTATAATTAGTTATCCAAAGCAATTCACAGTGGTTACATGCACCTCTGTCATTTCTCCCCTTTGACATTCTTGATAGGCTCCCTTTCACTGCCATGCCCTCAATCTGTATCCCATATATAAAAGAAAACAAAATACTTGTCATTATAAAACAAGTTCTTTTCATTTAACATGATGATCTCAAGTTCCATCACCCCTGGCATTGATTCCCTGAATATCAAAAGAAAACTATTAAATTTGTTTATGGAGGCTGAAGAGATGGTTCAGAGATTAAGAGAGACACTGGTCCTCTAGAGGACCTGTCTCTACTCCCAGAAGCCATGTCAGGTGGTTCACAACTACTTGTAACTCTGGCTCCAGGGAATATGACATCTCCTTCAGTCTTTTGCAGTCACCTACATTCATGTCTCTGTGTGTGCACACAAGATGCACACATGTACACACACACACACACACACACACCTAGAAATAAAATAAGTATTTAAATTTAGTTTGTCATACTGTCCTGGGGTTTCCGTTGATATGAACAGACACCATCACCACAGCAACTCTTATAAAGGAAAACATTTAATTGGGTCTGGCTTAAAATTTCAGAGGTTTAGTCCATTATCATCATGACAGAAAGCATGTCAGCATAGAAACAGATTCTGTGCTGGAGAAGGAGCTGAGAGGTCTACATCTGGATCTGCAGTCAGCAGGAGACTGTGTGCTACATTGGTCATAGCTTGAGTATATGAGACCTCAAAATTCACCCACCAGTGATATGATATATTTTCTCTACAAGGTTATACATATTTCATTAAGACCACACCTCCTAATAGTGCCACTTCCTATGGGCCAAAATTTCAAGTCTATGCAGACCATTCCTATTCAAACTACCACATTCTACTCCCTGGCCCTTACAGACTTGCTTAAATGCATTCAATTAAACTTCAAAAGTCCTCACAGTCTGTTGCAGTATCAACCCTGATTAAAAGTCCAATGTTCAAAGACTTTTCTGAGACTTATCCAATCTCTAAATTATAATCACCTGTAAAATTGAAATCAAAAGGCAGATCACATGCTTCCAAAACACAATGGCCCAGGATACACATAACTGTTCCATAGGGAAGAGAAGGAGGAGAGTGAAGAAATACTGGATCAAAGCAGGACTGAAAACCAGCTGGGCAAATTCCAGATTCTACATCACCATGTTGAATGTCAAAGTGCTCTTCAGATCTTCAGCTTTTTTCAGTTTTACAGCACATCTCTTGCTATTGGGTTAGTTCTACCCCCTTTGAGTAGTGTTGCTCAGCAGGTATCCCATGGATCTGCCTTCTCTAACATTTCCTTTCATCTAAAGCCAGAACCACATAACTGAACCTGCCAAGTTCTACTGCTTGCTGGGACTAGAACATGACCCCCTCATTCAATTGCATCTTCCCCAACATTCTGTTTTCCATAGTTTTCTTCATTAACAGAGCAAGTCCCAAGACAGCCTAAGCTTAAAGGTGTTCACTGCCACACCTGGCTCTGAGTTTTTCTTTAATTCCGTTTTACAAGTGGGAAGCTTAACAGGGTGGGATCTTAACCTGACTGAGGTCACCACTCCTTTATTCCATTTAACATCTGGCCTTTCTCTAATCTGTTTATCTCCTTGAACACAGGATTTACTTCCATTCCACTTTCTGGTACCCCTTCTCTCCTTGAACTGTACATTTTGTATATTTTTCCTTGCTCAGAAAAAAAGTCTCAAAAATTATTATATATCTGCTTATACCTTTCCCCTCTTTGAAAGGGAACCTTGATCATATTAAGAAGCTAAAAATGCCAAATACCTATTTTCCCAACCCCTATTGTACACAGAGAATGAATACCTGACCCAACTGTTAACCATGACATTTGCTTGTATCTGCGGCTGTTACCTTGTGATAATGAGACAAAAACCAAAGAAATCCCAGAAAAGTAGATTCACAGCTGTGACCTTGTACTGTTGGTTGACTTAACTCTAAAGTCACAGAGCTGTGGTGTTATTGCTGTATGAAAGTTTGAGCTTTCTATTGAGTACTTTGATTTGAGGGTTCCTTTATTTAATATATTTGTTCTGTGTCATTTATAATCACTTGTGTGAGAATAGTCTCATTTTCATTTCACATATGGAAAGAAGAGGAAACTTAAGTACCTTGGAGGTGTAACAAAAATTCCTATTTTTCCCATCTGACTCCACACTCTAGGCTAGACTGCTTTCATAATATAAGTAATTCTTGCCACTGTTGTTCTCCTCACTGTCCTGTGTGGGCTCTTCTTTACCCATTGATATCTCCATACATTACTGCCATAGAACTGAATTACCCACAAATAAGTCTTGTCATGGTAAAAGTGAAGGTCAGATACCATTAGCTAGAAAAATGAATTTATACAATAGAAAAAGAAGAAGAAGGAAGAAGAAGGAAGAAGAAGAAGAAGAAGAAGAAGAAGAAGAAGAAGAAGAGGAGGAGGAGGAGGAGGAGGAGGAGGAGGAGGAGGAGGAGGAGGAGGAGGAGGACGAAAGAGGAGGAAAAGAAGAGGAAGAGAAAGGGAAACGGAAGCAGAAGTGGAAGCAGAAACAAAAGCACTGAAGATTTTTTTTTTTCCTTTTTGTGCATGTCTGAATTATTTAAATGGAAGTATGCAGGATAGTCCCTCTAGGCACATACCCAAATTTGGTATTAAATAAAGCGTATTAATAACATCAAGGGTATGACTGTTGTTCACGTGAAAATACGTGCACTACAGAAACCATAACCAAGCATGTGGATGAAATCTTCATGTGGAAAGTTTGAATCTCATGAGTCTTAGAGAAAGGTGTGACTCTCAGTATTCTCTCTCCCACCATAAAGGAGAAAGGATGTAGCTGCCTCTCAGTCCTGCTTAGCTCCTTTGCGTGAGTCTGTTGTGAAATTAAGTAGGAAGTGTCTCAAGCTAAGCAAAGACCTTCACATTTAACTTGAGAGCTTTCATTGGTATCTTCATGCCTTTTCCTATAAAAATTATTGATAGATGGGAAAACTTAAAAAAATATTATTTTGACACCAGACTCCAGAAAACAGAGGAGGAGACCTAGAAAATACAGACTTCTTTTATTGTAGCTTAGGCAATGTCCATGTTAAGATTGTCATCAACACTACGTTCTGTGGCACCATTTGGCATCTCTAGGTCTTTCTCCACTATTATTTTTCCTACGAAAGACTTGCACTTATTTGAAATGTATTTCACATATGTGAAAAAATGTGTTATGCTATACAATCATTTAATGTTTATATTTTAAAGATGTGTTTACTGTTATTTCTGTGTGTTATTGTTTTGTCTGTGTACATAGGTGTGCACTATGCATGTGACTCACAGGGCAGAGAGAGTGCTGGTCCCCTGCCACTGGAGTTGTAGATGGCTGTAAGTTTCCAGGACTTCTGAAGAATAAGTACTCTCAAATACTGAGTTCTTAAGCACTGTCTCTTTAGCACCTGTACAAATAAGATTTTTTACTACACAACATTAATATTAATAAGTGTGTGTTTGCATGTAGAGACTGCCATATCCAGGGACCCACCCCATAATCAGCATCCAAACGCTGACACCATTGCATACACTAGCAAGATTTTATCGAAAGGACCCAGATGTAGCTGTCTCTTGTGAGACTATGCCGGGGCCTAGCAAACACAGAAGTGGATGCTCACAGTCAGCTAATGGATGGATCACAGGGCTCCCAATGGAGGAGCTAGAGAAAGTACCCAAGGAGCTAAAGGGATCTGCAACCCTATAGGTGGAACAACATTATGAACTAACCAGTACCCCAGAGCTCTTGACTCTAGCTGCATATGTATCAAAAAGATGGCCTAGTCGGCCATCACTGGAAAGAGAGGCCCATTGGACACGCAAACTTTATATGCCCCAGTACAGGGCCAAAAAGGGGGAGTGGGTGGGTAGGGGAGTGAGGGTGGGTGGGTATGGGGGACTTTTGGTATAGCATTGGAAATGTAAATGAGCTAAATACCTAATTAAAAAAAAAAAAAGAAAAGAAACTAGATACACACACACACAAAAAAAATAAGTGTGTGTTTGTATTAAATAGCCTTAATCAGTCATATCTAATACATGGGACTTTTGGTTGGCATTGTAAATATAATTTTTAAAAATTATTTCATTAATTATTTTATTTATTACATTTAAAATGTTATCTCCCTTCCCAGTTAAACCCCCTACCTTCTCCTCAGTGCCCCCTGCTTCTATGAGGGTGCTCCCCCACCCACCCTTCCACTTCCACCTCAGTACCCTAGCATTCCTCTATGCTGGGGCATCACCTCCACAGGACCAAGGGGCTCCCCTCCCATTGATGCCAAATAAGGACATCCTCTGCTACATTTGCATCTGGAGTCACGGGTCCCTCCATGTGTACTCTTTGGTTGGTAGTTTAGTCCCTGGGAGCTTTGGCTGCGGGGGGGGGTGGGGGGTCTAGTTGGTTGATATTGTTGTTCTTGCTGTGGGGTTATTAACCCCTCAGCTCCTTCAGTCCTTCTTCTAACTCCTCCATAGGGGTCCCTGTGCTTAGTCTAATGGTTGACTGCATACATCCACATCTGTATTGGTTAGGCTCTGGCACAGCCCCTCAGGGGACATGTATCTTAATACAAACCCACCTTGAAATGATGTACTATGGTATATGCTTAAGCAGCTTAGCCTTTCTCTTACAATAAATATTGGTTGTTAGTTTTCTCTGAGCAATTTTGCCCTGCTGTTTACAGACAGAGGGAAGCTAGAGTTATCTGATTTAGGATGCCTTCTGCTAGGATGCCTAGAGGTTCTTTCCCTGTAATGTCATCTCATTTCAGAAAGCAAACTAATACTGGTTCCGTGGTGAACACAGAGTCCCAAGAGAAAGTTAGAGCCACAGGCTTCCTGAAGTTAGCCTCAAAATGGATGCAGAGTCGCCTTTACTTTCTTTAGTTGGCCACAGAAAGTCATACAAGGCCCAGACTTAATGTGTGAGGTGTCCATCCCTTGGTGGGAATATCCTCAAGGTTACATTGCACAAGTTTTCAATACAAAAAGGGATCAAATGGAACCATTTTGACACCTGCCTCACACTGATCACCATACCAAATCAATAATTCTTGTTTGTTCTAATATCAATATTATAAAACAATTCATCCACCTGCCATTTTTTTCTCATCTCAACCACCAGTTTCATTGATATGGTTGACCACAATAACCCCTTGGTTTCTCTCCATACTTTTACAACTGACCATCCTTAACCTATTCCCCAAGTATTTTCTGTCCTATGCTGTGTATGTTAGCATATTGCTAGAAGTGATAATTTAATGTCTGCTGCCTGTCTATTCAACCTAATATGTGATTCATAGGTCAAACCCTAATTATTCATGCACTCTACATAGTAGTCATTTCATAAATGCTTTTGATGTATTACAGAGAAACATTTTAATAAACTGTCATTGTTAGTAATGACATTTGTATTTTAAAAATAGAAGAATCTTTGCAGTCTTTCCATTTCAATGTGTTTTATTTCATTATTTTTATGGCAATATGCAGTTGTATGCCTTATGTCTTCATCACAGCAAATGATCTTTCATTATGGTAGCAAAATGATCCAAGGAATTAAAAGTGGATGCATATATTTTACACACAGTGATGATGCTTATAAAGTAAGTGTACCATTGTTTTGTTCAATCAATGCAAGTAACCAAAGCCAGATGAAGGTCCATGTTCTAAGCTGTATTTTCCAAACAAATGGAAAAGTAAATTTTATTCATGCATCAGAGACAAATTTTCTCCATCATATAAAATGGGCATCAGGTGCTTTTGATTTCCTTTTATCAGCTGTTAATCAGAAGAGATGAGAGAAGCTGAACAAGCAAATAAAGAAAGCAGCCCTTGAGAAGGCAGCTGTATTGTAGAGGCTTTGGGATTGTTAATTAGGCTGTGGCCTTGGGAAATACACTGCCAGGGTGAGAACGGGGAGGCAGCAGGATATTGCAATGCTTCTCCCTAGGTGGACCACATCGAAATGTGTGTTTGTGCTCATATGTTTTGAGTCATTTGAGAACTGCATTTTTAATACAAGACAGCTGGTGTGTGGAAGATCCTAGACAACCTTTCAACTTTGCAGACCGTCCATACATTAGTAATGATGTGGATATCTGTGTCAGCAATTATTCATATCATTTCTGAGAGCGAATAGTTTGGAAGCATATTGCAATGTACGTTTGTAGCTTTGGAGGCTTCCAAATATCAGAATATTCTTTTATAGCAGGCACAAATCCCACCTTTGGGATCTTTATAAAATTATGCTACTCAACCCGCCCCAACTCACCCCCCCCCCAAAAAGAGCTGCATTTGAGTTTCTCAATTTCCTTTGCAGCTAGGACACAGGCATGTGACCTGGACATGGATAATGAGTTAGATTCACCCTACACTACAAAATGAAGACTTAGAAAGGAAAGAATTCATTTTATTTTCAGAAGCAATGACATATGGGGCCAAGGGACCAGTAGGCGCTGTGACACATGCTGACTGTAGTGACAGTGCTTGCTGTAGTGGTCTGCGTCAGCAGGCCTGTGTTCTCACTGGGGAGGTTGTAGGAGATTCTAGACAAAGTCCATCTGCTGCTTCTTCACGGTTTTGATCTTCTGTGAATAGTCTTTAGAAAACACTGGGATTCCCCTCTTTTTTTCAATACTTTATTTTAATCTTCCCAAAAAAGCAAAGTCATTAATTTTGTTTACGCATTAGAACCCATATCTAACTCACTTCAATATAATGTGCAAAGCATTTTATGAGTGTTCTAAATAGGTAATTATAGTTCTTTAAATACACATAACTTTCTATGAGTATGTTGCCCAATGTCATCTAAATACTGAGAAGTTTCTTTTTTTCTTTCTTTTTAAATTTTAATTTAATTAATTTATTTTTATACCTCATATTTTATTACCCATCCCCTCCAATCTACCTTCTCATTGTTCCATATCACATATCTCCTCCCCAGCCCCCTGTATCTTGAGGGTTAGGTGCATCATCTCTGAATGACCCGGCAGTACTGTACTGTATGTGTGCTGGGGCCTCATATCAGGTGGTGACTGTTTGGTGGTCCAGTGTTTGAGAGATCTCAGGTGTCTAGATTAACTGAGACTGCTGGTCCTCCTACAGGATTGTCCTTCTCAATTATTTTCAGCCTTCCCTAATTCAACAACAGGGGTCAGCTGCTTCTGTCCATTGATTTGGTACAAATATTTATATCTGACTCTTTCAGCTGTTTGTTGGGTCTTTCAGAGGGTAGTCATGAGAGGTCCCTTTTTGTGAGCATTCCATAGCCTCAGTAATAGTGTCAGGCCTTGGGACCTCCTGTTGAGCTGGATCCCACTTTGGGCCTGTCCCTGGACCTTCTTTTCCTCAGACTCCTCTCCATTTCTATCCTTGTAATTCTTTCAGACAGGAACAATTATGGGTCAGGATTGATGTCCTGTTTTCCTCCTGGAGGTGGGCTCTATAAGTTCCCTCTCCCTACTGTCTGGCATTTCATCTAAGGTCCCTGCCTTTGAGTCCTGAGAGTCTCTAACCACCCAGATCTATGGTGCATTTTAGAGAGTTCCCCCATCCTCCTATTTCCCAAGGTTGCCTGTTTCCATTCTTTCTGCAGGCCCTCAGGGCTTCAGTCCTTTTCCCTCATCCAATACCAGATCAGGTTTCCCTCTCCCCCTCCCCAACCCCTCCCCATCCACTTTCCCTCCCAGGTCACTCACTCCCTCCCCACTTGTGATTGCTTTCTTCTCTCTCCCAAGTGGGACTGAAGCATCCTCACTTGGGCACTTCAGCTTCTTGATCTTTTTGAGTTATGTGGACTGTACCTTGGATATTCTATACTTTTTTTGGCTAATATTCACTTATTAGTGAGTACACACCATACATGTCCTTTTGGGTCTGAGTTACCTCACTCAGGATGATATTTTCTAGTTCCATCCATTTGCCTTCAAAATTCATGATGTCCTTGTTCTTTTCAGCTGAGTAGTATTCCGTTGTGTAAATGAACCACATTTTCTGTATCTATTCTTCTGTTGTGGGACATCTAGGTTGTTTAAAGCTTCTGGCTATCTCAAATAAGGCCGCTATGACCATAGTGGAACAAGTGCCTCTGTGGCATGGTAGGGCATCTTTGGGGTATATTCCCAAGAATGGTATAGCTGGGTCTTCAGGTAGATTTATTTCCAATTTTCTGAGGAACCTCCAGATTGATTTCCAGAGTGATTGTACCAGTTTGCAATCCCGCCAGCAACGGAGGAGTGTTCCTCTTTCTCTACATCCTCTCCAACAGGTGTTGTCACCTGAGATTTTGATCTTAGTCAGTCGTTCTGATTGGTGTAAGGTGGAATCTCAGGGTTG
This sequence comes from Mus musculus, assembly GCF_000001635.26. Taxonomy (NCBI): domain Eukaryota; kingdom Metazoa; phylum Chordata; class Mammalia; order Rodentia; family Muridae; genus Mus; species Mus musculus. Next base: position 136,307,092 of record NC_000068.7, on the reverse strand, counting down.
TTTTGATTTGCATTTCCCTGAGGACTAAGGTCTTTGAACATTTCTTTAGGTGCTTCTCAGCCATTCGAGATTCCTCAGTTGTGAATTCTCTGTTTAGTTCTATGCCCCATTTTTTGATTGGGTTGTTTGTATTTTTGGTGATTAACTTCTTGAGTTTTTTATATATTTTGGATATTAGCCCTCTATCAGATGTGGGGTTAGAGAAGAATTTTTTCCCAATCTATAAGTTGCTGGTTTGTCTTATTGACTATGTCCTTTGCTTTACAGAAACTTTCCAGTTTCATGAAAAAAAAAGACCCATATTTGTCACCTTGCACAAAGCTCTAGTCCAAGTGGATCAAGGACCTCAACATAAAACCAGATACACTGAATCTAATAGAAGAGATATTGGGAAAGAGCCTTTACCTCATTAGCACAGGGGGACATTTCCTAAACAGAACTTCAATGGCTCATGCTCTAAGATCAAGAATTGATAAATGAGAAGTTTCTTTATCAGGAATCAAATTCTCATTATATTTATTTTCAAAAACTTGTTTTAATATCGTTACATCACAAATTAAAAATATAACTGATTTAGGTATTCTCATGTTTCACTCTGTTCTAAAGAGTTAAATAGACTTAATGTCTTCAAAAATACTTCTTTTTAGTGTTCTCATATTCATGATGTGTTTTCTGATGTCAGGGAGGCAAGCACTTTCATCTATAACTTCCTTTTCTGGTAGAAGACTTCATAGTAACTGATAAATGACAATGAAAATGTGGTCAAGATTAGAGCTACCTATGTAGCTCAAAACCAATTACTGAAAATATTTGGTAAAGCAGTGTATTGCTAAGCGAGGACACTGTAGATATTTACCATCTTCTCCTTCAGAACCGTGCTGCATATGGCACAGTAGAATATGTAAGAGTGTTGAGTATGTTTCCTCTGGGGGCTGGCACCTAGAACGGACTAGCAGCTGAGTGTGAAATGGAATTCGGGTACCAGGGATCACACTCACAAGAGGAAATGCACACCAGCAAGGCCTGGAAATGACTGCTTATCACACCAAACCATGCAGAGATCCATAATCCGTTGAACTTAGAAGTAGTAATGCTGGCTTTCTGTAATAAAGGGAGCATTTGTAACTTAAAAATTAAAAATTACTGCTAAACTTCCAGGAGCCAAAAAGCACTGGGGAATTTGAATGGGGGCATGCTTGGATAGTTTCTTTTTAGGAAATGAGAGTTCTGAAGAGCTTGTGGCCTAGGGCAGTGCTGTACAAAATATGGCCCACAGTCCTATCCTGTGTGCAGAGCTCTTCCACTCAGCAGAGAGATGTGTAAAGTGTACCACAGTGGAATCTATAATTTGATGGCTAACAAATATGTGAACAGCAGAAAGCAAACTAGGAATGCTCCACCCGAGGAATGGCAGAGTATGACCTCACATTAACATTCACTTCAACCCACACTTTTACATTAAAATGTGTTGTAGGACCATCATTGAGCCCCATAAACAAAGAATGTACAAGTCTAGGTATAAAACAGTTTTCTTAGACCAACAAAATGACTCAGTGGATGAAAAAGTACTTGCTGTCAAGACTGGCAACCGGAGTTTCATCTCCAGGACCTAGATCGTAGCAGAAGGTTTCTTCTGAGCAACACAGAAACTTACACACCATGGCACAAGTCCTACCTCCCCAAATAAACAAACGAGCAAATAAATAAACAAACAGAAAGAAAAGCAAAAAAATACTTTTATTGAGTCTGTCAAGTTTATAAAGACAGCTAAGATAATGTCATGATTTTTCAAATTCATAAATAAGAATGATAAGAATGATTATATAGTCAATGTTACATATTATTTTTATAATTATTTCATTTCAGCCAATATTTATCTTAAGTGAATATTGTTTGAGTTAAAGTTTATATTTTTATCTCAGTTTTGTATGTGCAAGTGAGAATTAGGGGTTCTCAGGGACAAAAAAATAATGGTAGTGATAACTAATACCAATAATAGAAGGACTCATCAGCTTTTCCTGTCTTCATCTATCGTATTTAAAATGGGATTCCTTAGCTATCATTCATTCAAGTAAAAAACTAAAAATGTTTTTGATTATAATGATTTTAAACTAGAGATAGTCAAAACTCCCTCACCTGTACGGATGGAGGCCAGAGGGGTAATCTTCTGGGAGAATACCAATGGAGAGATAATGAAAGTAACCTACCTGTGCCATCAACCTTTATGCTTATTTATATATAACCACACCAAATAGAGTTATGACGTCAGCTTCTCTATCACAGTGTACACATGTGAAGGCACTGGCATGATGCTCAAACAGTTTCAGAATTGGGAGCATTTCTGAATTCCAGTTTAGAGATGCTTAACAATGAAAGTCCACACAAGTTTTCCAAATTCAGATAGCACTAGATCTAAAACATTTCAGTCTCTGGATAATAGACAAAATCTCTTTAAGAAATGCCTTTAACTTAAGCCAAGTCCCTTTTTGTTGCTGATTTCCAGGGGAAGGGCATGGTTTGGAAATGAATTACTTAGAAAAATATGTTAAATCATATACATACATTCACTCTGAGGGCACTTGATATTGATGTACCCCCTTTTGGTTTTTAGAGTTTTTTGTTTGGTTGCTTGGTTGCTTGTTTCCGATTTTGAGGATTTTAGCGCTCACTATTTTTATTCTCTTTTTGTGTAATATTTTACTATATAAAGTAAAGGGCATGGAACAGCAACAGCAGTGTTACCAGAGGTTGTGAAAATGCTGGTGATAATTACATGCAACCTGGAACCTACAAAGCCAGAATGTGTATGTAACAAAAACTCCATGTCCTGGTCATGTAAGGTGTCTGTGTAGAAGTCTAATGCTTATGGCTGAAGACAACACAGAATATTCAAAATACTACAGAACTGCAATGATAAATTAGATTGCTCTCTTTGTAATACTTTAGCCAAGAGCTATGAATATTAAATTGACCATCTAGCCTCTGCGGAGTTGAACAGCTGTTAGACAGGGTTTCCTCCTTGGGGAAGTCCGTCGCAGAAGCTGTCTTCAATACTGTAGTCCATTTCCTAACAATGGTATTTCAGATGAGCTCCATATGTTAAAACGAAATGTCACTTTTAATATGTCATCATTCTGAGTTAAAAATGGCATACAAAGACAAATGTATCATTTGGTGCCCTTGACATAATGATAGCAGTCTAATAACAAATAACTTGGTACCAACAGCTTTCAATTAAATGCTGAAATTGAGAGAAGAAATGGAATGAATAAGCCAACTGTCACATAATTAATGATGTCTCATCATTGGCTTTGTAAAGTATGGGCTTCTCACTTTTGCCCAGAAATTCCTTCAGTTGAATCGAATGCTAAAGAAAAATACTCTGAAAACCTGGCTTCGGAAGAGAACAGGGCTGATTCCTCTTTTAATCTTGTTTACCTGATGCTGAAAGTTTCTACACGGCTCATCCACAGGGAAACTAAACAGCCCATTCCCCAAGAGTCCTCACACATAGCAGCATAGAAACCAAAACTTCCAATTGTGAATAATAGGAAAGCAAAGAACGACCTTAAGGACCTTATCTAACAGGGATCCAAATAAACCCAGTCAAAGCATCTGAACTGCAGCCCTGAGGGGTCCTGGAACCTCTAAGGAGGCTCCGTAAAACCCCATTCTTTTGTACTAGAACACACTTTTGCTTAGGAAGAGCTAGCCAGCACTATCTCCAAGTGTAACTAGAGATGGTTCAGATAAAACTGTTACAGGAAGTTGGTGTCTAGTCTGGGTCGTTCCAGACTCTTCTTGTCATACTCAGAGAGTTAATGTAAAGGTACACACAGATTACAAATTAGCAAGGAGACTTTATTCAAAATCAAACTGACAGTATGGGTCAGATACACTGTCAAGAGTGACAGTGGGAGTTTGAGTTAAGAATAGGGCTCCAAATTTCCATCCATGTCTTTCTTTGTGGAGTCCAAGACAGGGAGGAGTTTTGTTGTTACCAGGGAAGAATATGGAAATTTCTCTACTTTGATTGGCAGATTTCAATAGTAGGGTTTTTTTTTTTCTATTTTGTATCTCCCTTCCCACGATGTATGTGATCGCATAAACATAATGTTGTAAACCCTTAAAAGTTCACTTAGAGGTTACAACCTTACTGTTCATGTGTCTAAAACCAAGACAAGACAGATGGGCTGATTGGATATAGTTCTTAAGTATGTTTAAATGAAAATGGAGCATTATCAAAGAGGCAAGGAGAGTAACTTACTCCATCATTCAGAAGTAGGGTATATATGGAGATCAATATAAGTTGGGTGTCCCAGGTTGCTAAGTACATTATTAGGAGACAGATGTGTGCATAACCTAAGCCAAGTAGAATCACTGATTGCTAAGCTATGTCCTATGCTTTCCTGCCTCAAAATCAGCCAAATATATGTCTTTGGAATCTGTATACTTCATCAGCCACACATATTAGGGCACTTACTTAGCTAAAGTCAATTCCCCAACAGAATGTATGCCATAAATACATAATTTCCAGGTTAATTGCATGTAAAAAATCAAGGCATACCAGGTGTTAAGAGACTTAGATAAGAAGTTTCTAGGTCATCTTCCTGCTGATGAATCTCAACATCGAGTTTATAATGAAGTCTGTTCTTGGCAGGGCCAGAATCCCCACTGGGACATCCTAGCAAGGAGTGACTAAGTGAGAGCTTCACTGTAAATTCTCCTTTTCTCACACTTGCATAGTGCTCTACATTTGAAGAATGTTTTATTATGGTGAATACACCCAAAGATGTACCTTGGGATGCTGTTAAAGATGTACCATTCAGAAACCAGGTATAGAGATAAATCAAGAACATACCATTTCATGATAGACCCACCTGTGTGTACGCACATGAGAGAGAGAGAGAGAGAGAGAGAGAGAGAGGGAGAGGGAGAGGGAGAGGGAGAGGGAGAGGGAGAGGGAGAGGGAGAGGGAGAGGGAGAGGGAGAGGGAGAGGGAGAGGGAGAGGGAGAGAGAGAGAGAGAGAGAGAGAGAGAACTGCGTGTTTTAAAGAGCAGCACTCTAAAACAAACAACAGAAATGAGAGACAACCTGTGTAACAGCAAGTGCTTTGGGAAAAGTCGTCTGTTTAAGCAGAACTTGATCTATTTGCTTAAGTTAAAGACCTGTCTGAGAGTTTATCTGGGAGAATCATCATCAATGTGTGTAATTTATTTATGGGATATCTGGATGCCTTTACCACACAAGATTTAAAAAAATTAAAATCTACATCTATCGACTGACTCAATAGAACAACACCACTTTTGTTTTTATTTTTGAATGCATCTTCCTGAGTTTCAATAGTAACCTTTGCTACAGAGGCAATAATAAGAGTAAGATGATTTTCCTTCCAATTGATTTGGCTTTTCCATGAAAGAAATACTGTACACTTGGCACCTAGCATGTATTGTGCCATCTGTCTGCTGGTTCCCTTGCTGTGAACAGATTCACAGTAGCATGTGGGTGGGGGAGGATCCTTTTTAGACTCTTTCCTAAGAAGGTCAACTCTATGTGGCACTGGCTGTCTTTGAGTGATAGAGAACAGAAAATACATTGCTTTATTCAGCTTTCCATGCCTTATGCTTTAAGAAGTTGTGCATGTGGTAGGACCATTGCTGGTCTCCAATGTCTCTTTACATCTTTCTAAGGTAGGATTTAAAGTGAGAACAAAATACAGGGACCCTAAGTAACAACTTGTCAATATCAATGGTTTGCAAAGTCCTGAATTAGAGAAAGAAAAGAGGGAGGGTAGTTTTTTCTGCTTGTTTACTGAGATTCCATTTATTGTTACTAATAGAAACTAGTGAAGAATGGATTTTGTTTAAAGCCCCTTAAGTTTCAACTAGTTCCCCTATTATGTCCCCTGAAGACCATCATGTGGTACCAATCCTCAATTGATAGGTGAAAACTTTAAGGATAAGAGATGTTAAGCAATTTGCCATGATTTTTCAGGAGAATGAAGGCTATAGATCATTTCTCTTACTGTTAACCATGATAGACATGCTTAAATTCCTACAGGTACTGTAGGAATAACATGTAAGTGGAATTGGTTTCTTTTTCTTGTATACTGCAAGACCACTCCATACCTGTGTCCTGTGGCCCTGGCATCTTCACTTTTCTGGCTTCTCCACTCCAGGGGTCACTCAGGACTTCTCTATAGGAATTCAAATTTTGGTACACAGTGACTGGTCTTAGATGTTTTCCACGAACTCATCAATCTTGGGTTCCACATGGACAAAATTTATAAGACCACAGAGCTTTGCTAACTGGAGATGTAGCCAAGTTCTCTTGGACCACAGCTATATCCACTTCTGTATGTTGACCCTAAGGAAATACTTTCCAAGGCAATTGCTTTCAAGAATCAGGGAATCCTTTCACCCTAGGCTTTCTTCCTTTAAATGAATTTAGATAATCACAATATGTTGCCTGAAATGGGTGGGGTCTTCTCCTTAAGTAATCCCTCTACTGTCACATAGACATGTGAGTTCTCTACTACAGGACTGATCATTTTACCAACTATAGCTGCCTCTTTAGCACCATCCTGAATACTGCCTCACCTTGAAATTTCTCCAGTCAAACAAATCAATATATATCTTTCAAAGTTACAAATCAGTACATCTCTTTCAAATATAATATCACTCAAACTCTCAGGACATAAGCAGAATACAGCTAGGTTCTTGTACAAAGTTTTACACTAGTGGCCCCTAGTCCAATTACTGATAGAGTCCTTATTACCCTCTGAAGCCTTATTAGCTGGGCCTTCATCATACACATTTCTTATGGTCTCCACTAGAAGAGCCCATTAAGCTTTGCTTCAAACATAGTATTTCTTGGCAATATATCCACAAAACAATTCCAGCCACAAAACAATTCAAGTGGCATAAGAAATACATAGTTCGGTTTATCACAATTTTTGTCTTAATTTTATTTCTAGCTTCTGTGGCCAAAACACTCTGACAAAGGTAACTTATGAGAGATAAGGTTTATTTCAGCTCAGAGTTTAAGAGCATAGTCCAAAAGTCAAGACTTCAGGAACTTGAAACAGCTAGTCATATTCATAGTCAAGAAGAGAGAAAGAACAAATGCATGCACACTAAGTGCATTCTCCACCCTCATCCTTCTTCTTTTATCTAGTTTAGGATTCCAAATCCAGGGGATGGTCCCACCCATAGTGGGCGTTTTTCTCATGTTACTAATATAGTAAAGAGAATTCCCCACAGAAGAGTCTGAAGGAGATAATACCTTGTTGAGACTCTCCACTCAGGTGAGTCTAGATTGTGTCAAGTTGACAATAAACCTAACTGTGACAACTATGGTTGCCCAAGACATTTTAATAATAATAATTAATAATAATAATAATAAAATAATTTCTAGAGGTCAATTGTGGGGCAGGGTTTAGGAGTATAATCTATGACAGAAAAGGTCTAAGCTGGCAGGGAAGATATTTCAACATTCTAGGGCCAAGATTTTATGTTTCGATTGAAGAAGTCTGAGCTGTATGAAGCCCCAGAAACCATCTGAATTGAGCATTTTATTTTCAAGCATTTAGTCATGTGGGTGAAATTTCAATTTCCCGGTGCTATGATGATGTTTCATGACAACATTAAAACCTCAGTGGCTTCTTGTTGGAAGCATTTATTTCTTATGGGTCTTGATTAAGTTATAGATTTTGGTGGCGAGCTCTTCCTATCTTGACTTGACTGAGCTTATTCCTCTATCTGCCTTTGGCTGGCATTTGGTGACTTAGGCTGGCCTCCACTAGGAACACTGGGATAACCTACGTTTGCTCCCTTTGTCTTTCATTTTCCAACACAATAGAGCAGGCATATCCTCAAGGGGAAAACTGTACTGCAAGAGTATAAGAAGAAAAAAATATGTTCTCTCTAGAGCTGGGGTAGAAAGCTGCTCTCTTGTCTGTTGGGTAGAACATGTAGCTTTGAAAAAAGATGACTGATGGAAGGGTTATTAAATCTCTTGTTTACTTAACAAGTTAGAGTTTTTTTTGTAAGTCCCACAGATACCATTCACATAATTTCTAAATTATCTCAATTTGTTTTGGGTTTGCCCTGCACCTGAAGTAAGTGTCTGGCATTAAGAGCCTTCGAGTTGCTCCTTTAATCCTTAAATTGCTGTAAAGCTTTATTCTCTTCCCAGAGTCACCTAATCCCTATGGGTCTATTAGTGCTTAACTGAGGTGTTTACTGATAAAGCCCAGTCGTAGCAACAACATTTTTCCAACAAAAACTGATTTTAACTCTTTTCCAATAAAGTCTATGTTTATAATTTTTTTACCAGAATTGTTAATAATTCTTTTATCCTTAGAATATAAAATGTGGACAAGAGTTCTAGTTGGTATGAGATGGCAAATCAACAAAGCTGGGCAGAAGCAAAAACTGTCAACATGTTAGTTGTCATGAACTTGTACTTGCATAGGGAAGTATCCAAGTTTGGTTAGGTCTTTGCTCCCAAATTTCTGTCTTCCCTGACTTCAGACTGAGACACAGTGGTAAGACAAGCTTCTGTCTAGGGAATTTTCTTATATCAGAATTCTTTTGTGAAATAACTGTCTTTCCTTTTATGAGACAGAAGACTCCAGTTCATCAACTTGCACACTATTCCAACACTACTAATTCTCTCTTACTCAGAAGGTTTTGAATTTGATCCCTAACAGTAAATGGGAATACAGGCAGATCTATTGACTTGTATTAGAAACTGATGTCATTCTGTTCTTGAGATAAATTAAAAATATCAGTTAGCTTTGGGCAATGTAATTTACCTGTTTCTAAATATCCGGCATGTAAAACTCAGCTTATGTAAAATACAAGGATAGTACTATAAATTCTAGCATCTATCATTTAATAGCATTTTTCCAAGTATGAATAGCGCCCCCAATACATTTAAGTTTCCTTCATCTTTATATCACTGCCTCAAGAGAAAATAAGTATTGAGATGACTTTAACCTATCTAAGATACATGGCCAAAGAGAACTTAAAATTATTTACAAACTATGATTTTAAAAAAAAATTAAGTATTGGGGAAAAAAAGGTCTATATAACGTTTACCACAATAGACACTATGCAGGTTTCAAGATTGCAGAAGCCTCGTTGAAAGTGTTCACTGCAACCAGAAGACGACTTAAAATTTGTTTATGGTTATCAGAGGCACTCTCAAGAAATACTCCACTTTTATTTATGTGTCCTACCTGGCATTTCCTACTCAGAGGATTCCCAAGTGCCACATGGCTTCAGGGATTGACCTAGCAAGGGCAGCAAATGAATGAAAGAAGAACATACAGACACAGACAGAGGTACAGAAAAGCACAGATCAGATGGGCCATTTCCACTCAGATAGCTCACCTAGTAAGTGGCACCAAAAACAACAACTTGGAAAGTCGGCATGTCTATTTTATACATCTTAATTGAGGAAGTGTGTTTGTTGTACAGAGCTAAATAAAGAGATAGGTCCATTGAATCCAGCTAAACAAGGATTAGGTTAATTAATCTCAGTAGGAGGTCTCCATAGAGACCTGCAGTCTCAGGTTGGAGTTGTCATGGAAGGGGAAGCTCTGGTTCATAATTTCTACATACACTGTCAACATTCATACTGTGACTAACAAAGGCTTTGCCATCTTTTTGAACCTCATCCAGAAAAGGCTTTGCCACTTCTATTGGTTTGAGATGTTACATTTGTTGAAATGACAGTGCTAATGCTAGCAATACATTCACTCAGTATTTCATCTGCTTCTCACACCCAAGCCAGGTCTCTGTTTTGCACTAATAATCCCAAGAATAATAACTGGCATAAAAATTACACCAGGATAAATCATGAAAAGTGGGATGATAAAAATATATAAAGAAGATAACAAGAAGAAAAATTGCACACAAAAACAACAACAAAAAAATACCTCTTAACAGATACAATGTTAATACAAAAGAGTAGTCTTTGAAATACTGAAACAAAAAATTATCAATCTGATATTCTGTATCCAAATCTATGTTACAAAATTGTAAGTAAAATAAAAACTATTTTGACACAAAACAAAAACAACCTTGATAGAAACAAAAATAAATTCCTGGCAAATGGTGGTTATGAAAGTAATATTATCAATAATCACAATAAATGTAAACAAAAATTAAATACCTTATTAACAGGCAAAGATATGAGCTTGGAAAAATAGCAATATACATATGTGGGCCATTTGAAATGAAACCTTCTTTATAAAAACAAGAGTAAATTGAATGTTGACAATGAAATACATATGCCAACATAAGCAAAAGAAAATTAGGGTGCTGTGTTTTAGAGAAAAAATATTAATAAAGGGAAAGAAGGTCTGTCTTAGTTAGGATTTTACTGCTGTGAACAGACACCATGACCAAGGCAACTCTTATAAGGACAGTATTTATATGGGGCTGGCTTACAGGTTCAGAGGTTCAGTCCATTATCATCACAGCAGGAACATGGCAGTATCCAGGCATGGTGCAAGTGCAACTGAGACTTCTACATCTTCATTTGAAGTCAGCTACTGGAAGACTAACTTACAGGCATTTAGGATGAGGGTGTTAATCCCACACCCACATCAACACAAAAAAAATCAAAGAAAATCTCAGAAGATGGAAAGCTCTCCCATGCTCATGGATTGGCAAGATTAACATAGTAAAAATGAACATCATACCAAAAGCAATTTACAGATTCAATGCAATCCCCATCAAAATTACAACTCTTCACAGAAATAGAAAGAGCAATTTGCAAGTTTATCTGGAATAACAAAAAATCCAGGATAGCAAAAAAACATTCTCAACATTAAAAGAACTTCTGGGGAAATAACTATCTCTGACCTCAAGCTCTACTACAGAGCCATAGTGATAAAAACTGCACAGTGTTGGTAGAGACAGGCCGGTAGGTCAATGGGATAGAATTGAAGACCCAGAAATGAACCCACACACCTATGGTCACTTGATCTTTGACAAAGAAGCCAAAACCATCCAGTGGAAAAAAGACAGCATTTTCAACATATGGTGCTGGTTCAACTGGTGGTTAGCATGTAGAAGAAAGCAAATTGATCCACTCTCATCTCCTTGCACAAAGCTCAAGTCCAAGTGGAACAAGGACCTCCACATAAAACCAATATGATGAATCTAATAGAAGAGAAAGTGGAAACGAACCTTGAACACATTGGCACAGGGGAAATTTTCCTGAACAGAACACCAATGGCTCATGCTCTAAGATTAACAATTGAAAAATGGGACCTCATAACATTGAAAAGCTTCTGTAAGGCAAGGGACACTGTCAAGGGGACAAAATTGCAACCAAGAGATTGTGAAAAGATCTTTACCCACCCTACATCCAATAGAGTGCTACCATCCAAAATGTACAGAGAACTCAAGAAGTTAGATTCCAGAGAACCAAATAACACTATTAAAAATGGGGTACAGAGCTGAACAGCAAAAAGCTGAGAAGCACTTAAAGAAATGTTCAACATTATTAGTCATCAGGGAAATGCAAATCAAAATGGCCCTAAGATTCCATCTTACACCAATCAGAATGGATAAAATAAAAACTCAGGTGACAGCAGGTGCTGGCAAGGATATGGAGAAAGAAGAACACTCCTCAATTATTGGTGGGACTGCAAGCTGAAGAAAACCACTATAGAAATCAATCTGGCAGTTCCTCAGAAAATTGAAAATAGTTCTTTCTACCTGAAGACTCAGCTATACCACTCCTGGGCATATATCCAAAAGATGCTCCAACATATAGCCAGAACACATGCTCCACTATGTTCATAGCAGCCTTATTTATAAGAACCAGAAACTGGAAACAACTCAGATGTCCCTCAACAGAGGAGTAGATAAAGAAATTGTGCTACATTTACACAATGGAGTACTAGTCAGCTATTAAAAACAATGACTTCATGAAATTCACAGGTAAATGAATGGAACTAGAAGATATCATCCTGAGTGAGGTAACCAAACATAAAAGAACACATGGTGTGTTCTCACTGATATGTGGATTTTAGCCCAAAATTCAGAATACCCACCATACTATCCATAAACCATATGCAGCTTAAGAAGGAGGAAGACCACACCAAAGTGTGGATGCTAAGGTCCCACTCAGAAGGGGGAAGAGAATAATCTTGGGAAGGAGAGGAAGTGAGGGATATGGGAGGGAGAAAGGAGGGGAAGGAAAAAGGAGGTGGGTTAAAATACAGAAGGAGATGGGGGAGAAGTACAGAGACTCAGGAATTTGAAAGGAGTTGTGTAGCAGTGGGGGAGGGGGAACTGGGGATAGCCACTAGAAAGTCCCAGATGCTGGGGACCCAAGAGTCCCTGGATCTAACAGGGAGTACTTTAGCCAAAATACCCACCAAAGGAGAGATAGAACGTGTAGAGACCATATCCAGGAGTTAGGCATGGTCCCCAGTTGAGGGATAGGGCCATCCACCCGCCTCAAAAATATTAATTCGGGCTGGTGAGATGGCTCAGTGGGTAAGAGCTCCCGACTGCTCTTCCTAAGGTCAGGAGTTCAAATCCCAGCAACCACATGGTGGCTCATAACCATCCCTGACTCCCTCTTCTGGAGTGTCTGAGGACAGCTACAGTGTACTTACATATAATAAATAAATAAATAAATAAATAAATAAATAAATAAATAAATAAATAAATAAATAAATAAATCATATATATATATTCAGAATCCCTCCTGTCAAAAGGAACTTCAGGGACAGAATGGAGCACAAACTGAAGGAAATGCCATCCAGATACTGCCCCACCTGGGGATCCATCCCATCTCCAGACACCAAACCCAGACACTATTGCTGATGCCAAGAAGCACTTGCTGACAGAAGCCTGATATAGCTGTCCCCTGAGAAGCTCTGCCAGAACCTAACCAATACAGATGTAGTCAAGTTGACAACCAAGAATAGCCACCACGCATGGCCACTGAGAAGTGCTGTTGCAGATATAATCCACATCAACACACACTATACACATGACTGCCACGCAAATACGTGACAGAAGCAGGCAACAATTGCATTTTGTCATAATGGGTAAAATAAAATTAAAAATTAATTTTTTCTTTTCAGTCATTGATATCTTTTGAGTGCTATGGTTTATATTCTTGGCATTCTTTGTGGCTACTAGATATTGCCATTTAGTGTTTAGTATTTTGAGTTCGTTAAGGAGATACGTGCCACAAATGCTTGATGCTGAATAAAGCCCCAGGTCCTTGGTAACGTAGTGTCCATTTGAGCTTTTTATCAAATAGTCCACAGGACTAATGAAGCTTTTGCTCATTGTATGTCATAGTACAGAAGCCCCACCCCCTACCTGTGCTTTGTTTTGGCTCTTGAGAAACACTCATACGTTTCCATTGCTGAAAACTTAGATTTTATAGAATAGATCAAAGATTAGGAAGAAAAGCCAGCTGATAATAATTTATACTCAGTAATCAAGATTCATCAAAAGAGAAAGTCAATTGCTTGGGGTAAAGTGGTGTCTGACACCTGTGATTTGAGTACGCAGGCGGTGTATTTCTCTTCAGGATTCCCACAGATTTTGTGAGAAGCCAAATTTACAGCTTCACATTCCCTCCAGAGCCCTGCCAGGCGTGCTTCCCAGAGACCTTTAGTGCCTAAAGGACTCTCAAGTAAGCACATATTTATGTTTTGGTTGAAAGCATTCGAAATGAAATGTATGTATTTTGAAAGGACCGGTTTTACCTTTTTTTGAGATAGAGTCTTACTATGTACCCCTAGATGGCCTCATACTCACTATATACACCAGGCTGGCTTCACTTTCACAAAGAGCCACTTACCTTGCCTCCTAAGTACAACACCCTGCCCAGACAGATTTCACACTGAGGTTTTTTTTTTAATTAGGTATTTTCCTCGTTTACATTTCCAATGCTATCCCAAAAGTCCCCCATACCCACCCCCCCAATCCCCTACCCACCCACTCCCCTTTTTGGCCCTGGCGTTCCCCTGTACTGGGGCATATAAAGTTTGCAAGTCCAAAGGACCTCTCTTTCCAGTTTTTATGCTATACAGAGATATTGTTAAAAAGTAGAACTCTATAAGATAAGCACCATCACTGTACAATTTGATTATGTGACAACTGATGTTTCCTTTTATCATGGTAAGTTCTCTGATAAAATCTGCCAGTTAGTTTAACAGTTGAAGAGAATCAAAACAAACGACGTTGCTTCTTATTAAGTAAAGTATTCGTTGCCCTTTTTTATTTAAATTTGTATGCTACTACATTTTAGCTCATTGGATATATTAATAATTGTTTTAAACCTGAAATCTCATGAATAACTAATTATTTAGCATATCAGCATTCAGAACTATGTTAAGAAGAATAACAGGGACTTGATTTGTAAAAACATTTTAGCGAACTTTTTTTTTAATGTTTAAGGTTTATCTTTATGTATGAGTCTCTCTCTCCTTTCTCTCTCTCTCTCTCTCTCTCTCTCTCTCTCTCTCTCTCTCTCTCTGTGTGTGTGTGTGTGTGTGTGTGTGTGTGTGTGTGTGTGTGTGTGCGCACACACGGGTGCGCACATGCTGGCAAAGTACAGAAGCAGATAGCAATTCTCCATGGAGCTAGAAGTACAGACAGTTGTGGGCCACCTGACCTGGGTTCTAGAAACTGAACTCAGGGTCTCTAGAAGAGCAGTAGGTCTCCTGACCTTCAAGCCACCTCCACAGCCTCTTGACTTTTTACTTTAACATCAGTTCAATTATAGTGTGAAGAAGTAATCACTGGGATAGCATAGCAAATGGGACCCATAATCTAAAAGAAGCATGAAAGTAGAAGATGAGACTACATACAAACTAAGTACTGTAACAAGAATATAATTCATAATATTATGAAGGTTAAAAAAATAAAAACATAGAAGCACTAGAAAATCAAAAAGACACCTTATTTTAAAAATAACTCATCCATTATGTGTCTATAATATATTAACTCCTATATACTTTGACTACAAATCTTTGTTTCTTCACATTAAATATAAAAATCATTTGAACATCCCATAGAAGGATACTGTTTGAATGAAAGATGTTCCCATAGGCGCATATATTTGAATACCTGGTTCTCAGTTGGTGGAACTATTTGAGAAGGATTTGGAGGCATGACTGTGTTCAGAGGTAGGGGGTGTGTATCTGTGGAATGCTTTGATGTTTTAAAAGACTCATGACATTCCAGACTCTGTCTTTCACCGTCCCATTGTAGTGTCTGTCCCAAGATATGAGCCCTCAGATACTGCTCCAACACAACCTTTGTATGTCTGTTGCTCTGCTTCCTTCCATGATGATCATGTACAATAACACTCTGAAACCATAAGTCCCAGATAAACTTTTCCTTTATAAATTGTCTTGGTCATGGTATTTAATCATAGCAATAGAAAAGCCTCTTAGATATAGAAGTTGGTACCAGGGAGTGGGATATCACTGTAATAGGTTTGACCATGCTGTTCTTTAGAGGAGTATGGAAGACTTTGTGACGTTTGTCTAGGAAAGCATTTTTATCATTGTAAATTGAAATTAATAGGCCATTCTAGTAGATATAGGATGACAAAGGTGTTGAGAGCAATGTGGACACTGCTGGCATAAGCAGTTTCAGAGGAAAACAATATTATCAATTGGGCTAGACACCATTCTTGTGATATACTGACAAAGACTATGGCTTCCCGTGACCCTTACCCTAGGAATTTGTGTTTCCAAAGGACTTCTTCTATTGACAATGTTGCTCTCTCTGCCTAGTGCTTTTGTATAAGGATGTGAGCACTCACCTGTTCCCTCTGCAATGCCTTTGACTCACTATCATGGACCCTAATCATCTGAAACTATAAGCCCTAATTTAAATCCTTACTTTGACACCTTGCCTTTATAGTGTTAATAACAGAACTAAAAATGTAGCTAAAATATATGTTATGATCATCAAGGTCAATAGTAATCCATGCTACAGAGGTATCATGCAAAAATGTCCTGAAGCCATGAATGGTCAAAATGAAACTGAGGGTGCATGTGTTTATAGTAGAGACAGGGAGGATAAATACTATAAAGGGCAAGCTAGGATATATAGCTAGAAACCAGATTCTAGATGGCTTATTGGGCCAATTCTAATGACTCAATGTTTTATTATAAATACGATGGGGAAGATATTGGACAATTTTGTAACTTAATCACATAATCTTATCGATATATTAAAAGTGTTCCTGGGTGTGGCAGAAACCCTCTTTTGGGGAAAGATTAAAGCAGAGACAATAACTAGAGGTAGTTTTATACAGACAAAGTGTGATGAAAGATAACAATAACACATTTTTATTCCAAAGACTGATGATATAGATGATATCAGTGTTTGCCTCCGAGATGGAGAAGAATATTGGTCAAAGCTGTGAGGTAGTTGTACTGAATCTAACAGTTCAGAAAAATCAAAGATAAAGCTATACAATGAAACAGACTTTGAAAAATTACCTCAGCCCTTGCTCTGTCACTTTAAACAAGCTTTAGATCAAATAATTTTACAGATCTTTCCCTCTGACTCTAGGTTTAGTCAGTGTGACTTGGTCAATGGGACATCATTATCTATTTTCCTTTTTAATCCACCTTAATTTCTTTTAGTAGTCTGCCTTCTATTTTCACATATTACATGGTTTTTCAATGCTTACTTTTTAAGTAAGTGTATAGTCACTGCATAAAATAGTGGTACTCATTACAACACTTTTCCATGTGTACATCATTTACTGGGTCAAGTCCTCTACATTATTTTCTTTCGCCTCCCCTTCCTGCTCCAGCTGTTCCTCTTCCTGTTCCTAAATACTCCCTCCCTCTCTGTCCTCTCTCTCTCTCTCTCTCTCTCTCTCTCTCTCTCTCTCTCTCTCTCTCTCTCTCCCTCCCTCCCTCCCTCTCTCTCTCTCTCTCTCTCTCTCTCTCTCTCTCTCTCTCTCTCTCTCTCTCACACACACACACACACACACACACACACACACCATATGGAAGAAAAGCAACTGTATTTAACTTTCTATGCCTGGCTTATTTGGCTTAAAATGATCATCTCAAGTTCCAGTTTCATCCTACAAATGGCATACTTTTCCCCTCTTCTTTATGGTTGAATAAAACTCCATTGTATATGCATGTCATCTTTTCTTTACAAACATCCAGTGATAGTTACCCAGACTGGCTCCATAATTTGGATCCTCTAAGTTTTGTCGCAATAAATTTGGATATGTGGGTATCTCTATTATATCAATCCTTAGATTCATTTATTTTCCTTAATTGTGTCAGCACAGACAAGTCCTCTAGTTGACCAAGAGTAGTTGACTAAGGTCACATTACTAAATCCATCCTAGATCACCTGAACCTAATGCAAGAAAATCCTTATCCCCAAAATATAAGCAATGCTGTTGTACCTAATCTTAACCAAATCCTAAATCCTTTGAGTGATAAAATATAGCTCTTATATTCTGGTTGCTTGTGTGTTACAAACAAATTGTAAAAATAAAATACTAGAATCTAAGTTACAAATGAATAAATGAATCACAGTTTTACTTATTTTACTTGTGTAATAACAACTCAGGAAAAGGTGACTGACTAAGAAATAAATTTATAGTTTAGACAGGTTTAAGTTTCATCACTGACATCTATCTCTAAGGATGACAAATTTGACAAAGTTATATTAAATGTAATATTTTAGAACATTTCTGTCTTCTTTCTTACACAATGAAGGATAGAAGTGCTTGTAGTATGAGGTCAATGAAGTTGAAGACACAAGGCCATTCAACTATGAACTTCAAATGCCATGGAAAGTTCTATTTCAAGCTCATTTAATATAAAAACTAACAGTCTCTTCATCTTCAGAGCTATTCATTAAAGAACCGAGAAAAACTAGAAATTAATAGATGATGAATCTGGAAAAATTCAAATTACCAATACATTAATGTTATTCAGACATCAAGAAATCTCATGTAACCAAATGATTTTTTTTACACACAACCAATCATTAAGAGGAGAAATAACTGTGAACGGAAGTAACATGCTTCTTGTTTAATAATGAACTAATAAAGGGTGACATTTGAAAACAAACAAACAAACAAGAGATTAATTCTTACTTAGTTGACACACACTACTGACAATTATGAAGTTACATGAAGCTCATTACAAACTAAGCTCATTACAAAAGAAAGAAGATGCAGATAGGCAACTGTGGCTCTCAATTGGTGATACTAGGAAATGACCTTAAAGTGCTCCGAAATCTGATGTTGAATAAATACAGTTGAAGTTTTCCTAAGTTTGAGATTCTGAAGATGGTCATGTATTATTACTGAAAGCAATGATAACAGCTGAAATAAACTTTTCTAAATGTTACCAGTAAAAAAAAAAAAAATTAAAAAGTTCTAACCTCCCAGGGGAAAAGCTATAATGTTTCCTTGATTTTGTTTCTTGGTTATTTATCTATTGCTCAGGCAGCACCACAACCAAAGCAATTAATAAAAGAAAGCACTTAATTTGGAGCTTACTGTTTCAGAAGATTTGAGCATGTTGATGGAGCTAAGGCATGTAGGAAATGTTGAGAGCTCATGTAGCCATTCACCACCACTAAGCAGAGAAAAGAATGCTAGAAATGGTGTGAGTCGTATCCCAATTTGGGCCTGTTGCTGGACCTTCTTTTCCTCAGGCTCCTCTCCATTTCCATCCCTGTAATTCTTTCAGACATAAACAATTATGGGTCAGAGGTGTGACTGTGGGATGGCAACCCAATCCCTCACTTGATGTCCTGTGTTCCTGCTGAAGGTGGGCTCTATAAGTTCCTTCTCCTTAATGTCAGGCATTTCATCAAAGGTGAGTCCTGGGAGTCTCTCACTTCCCAGATCTCTGGTGCATTCTGAGGAGTCTCTCCAACCTCCAGCGACAGGTCCAAAGTGAGATCCAGCTCAAGGGGAGGTCCCAAGGCCTGACAATATTACTGAGGCTATGGAACACTCACAAAAAGGGACCTATCATGACTTCCCTCTGAAAGACCCAACAAACAGCTGAAAGAGTCAGATGTAAATATTTGCACCCAACCAATGGATAGAAGCAGCTGTCCCTGTTGTTGAATTAGGGAAGGCTAAAAGAAGCTGAGGAGAAGGGTGACTCTGTAAGAGGACCAGCAGTTTTAATTATTCTGGGCCCCTGAGATCTTTCAAACACTGGATCACCAAACAGACAACATACACCAGCTGATGTGAGTCCCCCAACACAAATACAGTAGAGGACTTCCGAGTCTATGTTCATTCAGAGATGATGCATCTAACCCTTAAGAGACTGGAAAAAAGAGAGAGAGAGAGACTGGAGGTCCCAGGGAGTTTAGAGGTCAGGTGGGGTGGGGGGTGGGGGCATCCACATGGAGACGGGGTGGGGTGGGGTGGGGAGGAGGTGTGAGATGTGGAGCAGTCAGAGGGTGGATGGGGAGGGGCGGGGAATGGAATATGGAATGTAAAAAATGAATTACAAATAAAACTAAATTTAAAAAAAACACAAAGTATAACCTCCAAATGCAATAGTATACAATTAAAAGTCAATATGAGAAAGAAATTTGAAATTTAATTTGGAACTCAACAAATATGTAAAAAAAAATTTAAAAACTTAATTATAACTAGTGAACCAGAGAAGAAATTGTGATGGATAGACTCTGATACTTTCTGTGTGGCCTAAATTAAAACAAGTCAGGACAAAAAAGACAGACAGACAGACAGACAGACAGACAGAAAGAACGAAAGAAAGAAAGAAAGAAAGAAAGAAAGAGAGAGAGAGAGAGAGAGACAGAGAGAGAGAGAGAGAGAGAGGGAGGAAGGGAGGAAGGAAGGAAGAAAGGAAGGGAGGGAGGGAGGGAGGGAGGGAGGGAGGGAGGGAGGGAGGGAGGGAGGAAGAAGGAAATGGTATGAGTCTTTTGAAACCTTCCATCACTGATGCACTTCTCCGACAAGGTCACACCTCCTAGTCTTTCCCCGACAGTCCCGCCACCTGGATCCATATAATCCAGTATTTGATCCTATTGGCTATTTTCATTTTAAGCACCACAACATCACATGCATACCACGTTCAACTTTCTTTTTTTTTTCTTTCCATTTTTTATTAGGTATTTAGCTCATTTACATTTCCAATGCTATACCAAAAGTCCCCCATACCCACCCACCCCCACTCCCCTACCCGCCCACTCCCCCTTTTTGCCCCTGGCGTTCCCCTGTTCTGGGGCATATAAAGTTTGCGTGTCCAATGGGCCTCTCTTTCCAGTGATGGCCGACTAGGCCATCTTTTGATACATATGCAGCTAGAGTCAAGAGCTCCGGGGTACTGGTTAGTTCATAATGTTGATCCACCTATAGGGTTGCAGATCCCTTTAGCTCCTTGGGTACTTTCTCTAGCTCCTCCATTGGGAGCCCTGTGATCCATCCATTAGCTGACTGTGAGCATCCACTTCTGTGTTTGCTAGGCCCTGGCATAGTCTCACAAGAGACAGCTACATCTGGGTCCTTTCGATAAAATCTTGCTAGTGTATGCAATGGTGTCAGCGTTTGGATGCTGATTATGGGGTGGATCCCTGGATATGGCAGTCTCTACATGGTCCATCCTTTCATCTCAGCTCCAAACTTTGTCTCTGTAACTCCTTCCAAGGGTGTTTTGTTCCCACTTCTAAGGAGGGGCATAGTGTCCACACTTCAGTCTTCATTTTTCTTGAGTTTCATGTGTTTAGGAATTTGTATCTTATATCTTGGGTATCCTAGGTTTTGGGCTAATATCCACTTATCAGTGAGTACATATTGTGTGAGTTCCTTTGTGAATGTGTTACCTCACTCAGGATGATGCCCTCCAGGTCCATCCATTTGGCTAGGAATTTCATAAATTCATTCTTTTTAATAGCTGAGTAGTACTCCATTGTGTAGATGTACCACATTTTCTGTATCCATTCCTCTGTTGAGGGGCATCTGGGTTCTTTCCAGCTTCTGGCTATTATAAATAAGGCTGCTATGAACATAGTGGAGCATGTGTCCTTCTTACCAGTTGGGGCATCTTCTGGATATATGCCCAGGAGAGGTATTGCTGGATCCTCCGGTAGTACTATGTCCAATTTTCTGAGGAACCGCCAGATGGATTTCCAGAGTGCTTGTACAAGCCTGCAATCCCACCAACAATGGAGGAGTGTTCCTCTTTCTCCACATCCTCGCCAGCATCTGCTGTCACCTGAATTTTTGATCTTAGACATTCTGACTGGTGTGAGGTGGAATCTCAGGGTTGTTTTGATTTGCATTTCCCTGATGATTAAAGATGTTGAACATTTTTTCAGGTGCTTCTCTGCCATTCGGTATTCCTCAGGTGAGAATTCTTTGTTCAGTTCTGAGCCCCATTTTTTTAATGGGGTTATTTGATTTTCTGAAGTACACCTTCTTGAGTTCTTCATATATGTTGGATATTAGTCCCCTATCTGATTTAGGATAGGTAAAGATCCTTTCCCAATCTGTTGGTGGTCTCTTTGTCTTATTGACGGTGTCTTTTGCCTTGCAGAAACTTTGGAGTTTCATGAGGTCCCATTTGTCAATTCTCGATCTTACAGCACAAGCCATTGCTGTTCTGTTCAGGAATTTTTCCCCTGTGCCCATATCTTCAAGGCTTTTCCCCACTTTCTCCTCTATAAGTTTCAGTGTCTCTGGTTTTATGTGAAGTTCTTTGATCCATTTAGATTTGACCTTAGTACAAGGAGATAAGTATGGATCGATTCGCATTCTTCTACATGATAACAACCAGTTGTGCCAGCACCAATTGTTGAAAATGCTGTCTTTCTTCCACTGGATGGTTTTGGCTCCCTTGTCGAAGATCAAGTGACCATAGGTGTGTGGGTTCATTTCTGGGTCTTCAATTATATTCCATTGGTCTACTTGTCTGTCTCTATACCAGTACCATGCAGTTTTTACCACAATTGCTCTGTAGTAAAGCTTTAGGTCAGGCATGGTGATTCCACCAGAGGTTCTTTTATCCTTGAGAAGAGTTTTTGCTATCCTAGGTTTTTTGTTATTCCAGATGAATTTGCAAATTGCTCCTTCTAATTCGTTGAAGAATTGAGTTGGAATTTTGATGGGGATTGCATTGAATCTGTAGATTGCTTTTGGCAAGATAGCCATTTTTACAATGTTGATCCTGCCAATCCATGAGCACGAGAGATCTTTCCATCTTCTGAGATCTTCTTTAATTTCTTTCTTCAGAGACTTGAAGTTTTTATCATACAGATCTTTCACTTCCTTAGTTAGAGTCACGCCGAGATATTTTATATTATTTGTGACTATTGAGAAGGGTGTTGTTTCCCTAATTTCTTTCTCAACTTTCTTCTCTATTGTCTTGAAGCCCCTTATTTTGGGTGCTAGAGACTAAACTCAGAGCCTCAGGCATACTAGACAAGAGTTTTATCATTAAGAGTTGCTCCTTTCCTGATTATCTTCCCAACCTTTCTACAATCATTTACTATCCTTTCATTCACTCACAGTGTAGCCCAGGCTGGTGTCTTCCTGACTCAGCCTCCCAGACCATGAGATGATAGATGTGAGCCACCATTTCCACCTTTAGTTTAATTGTTTGGAATTTTAACCACTTTAAAGCAAGTTTGAAATATTTCGTTCATCTTTATGCCTGGATGGTATTCCATTATATTAACATATCATATCTTATTCATCCATTGATCTTTTAATGGACATCTGTGCTGTTTCTACCATTTATATTTCATGAATAGTAGCACTATGAACATCCCTATATGAAGGGTTATGTGCTTGCTCTTGGATCTTCTCAGTATACACTGAGGCGTGGAATTGTTTTGTGGTAGCACAGCAGCCATGTAATGTTTTAAGACATGCAAGTAAATATTTAGAGTTCCAAAGGAACTTGAAAGACTCATCAGAAACATTAAAATAATTTTGTGCTATGGTAGTGATTATTTGTCTTGATTTTGTTGTATAAAAAGAATTCTGGTAACTGTTGCTTGTTCACAGTGCAAATGTTGTGTCAAAAGTGCCAGAGTCACTCTAATGTGGCTTAACAAAGTTTGGATTTTCCCTGGGCACAGATATGTCCAATATCTAGGTTGGTTGCTTGTCAGAGTAAGAGGGGGGAGGGGGAGATTTTTTTATACTCCAATACAATTTCACACACACACACAACCCTGAATTCAATCTAAATCCGTGGTTCTCAAGTTGTGGGGCCTGACTTCTTTGGAGGGTCATACATTGGATATTTACATTACAATTCATAAGGGTATCAAAACTACAGTTATGAAGTAGCAAAGAAATAATTTTATGGTTGGAGTTCACCACAACGTGAACATAACTGTTAGAGGACCTCAGTCTTAAGAAGGCTGAGAACCTCTGATCTAAGAACCCTCAGGATATGCTGTCGAACCCCGTCTGATCATGATCAGAAAGATAACCATGAACATTGCTGGATGACCGTCTGTCTGCTCTTCATAGCTCTCCCTCTGTCTACCTCTCCATACCGCCATTCTCTCACTTTATCCAATGTCTCAGGGTATGCAAGCCTAGGTCATATTACCTATTCTCCATGCTCTTCTATTATGAGTGATGAAAGAATCTTCAGGCTCTAGAGACATTATCATCAGGTTTTGAGGGAACCAATTTCCATTTTCTATGTCAGATAAACTTAAATTACTAAGCATGAAACACTTAAGAATTAAAATACCTTTATAAACCTAATATTGTATGGCACTTTAGATGATCTTATACATACACAATATCACTTAGTTCTCTGAAATATATGAGTGCTGACATTACCTTGGGTTTATATTGAGGAAGTCCACATCCAGAAGAGTGCAGCCAGAAAAGTTAAAAAAAAATCAAGTTCAGCTCAATGGACCTGAAACATGGGGCACCCAGTACACAAAAACGTTAGTGCTCTTCCACCAGACCAGAAGAAAAAGTTGATTCAAACCTGATCATTTGGATTCTCTGTATAAAGAATATTACTCCAAAAATCCCTATTGTTAGTGTTCTGCAAGATAAAAAGAATGTTTACATGAGAATATGCAGTTCCTAGCCCTTGAAAAAACATAATCCTTCTACTGTCCCAGAGGAATGAAGAGGACAAATGTCCAAGCAGGGGGTTATTCTGTAGAAAAAGGTGAATGTGCCTTAAAAAAAAAGACCTTCATTATTTCATGAAAACAAAAACAGAAAATAGTTCTTGGTGCAAATTTGAGGTAATCCAGGTGCAGTGTGGGCTCTGAGAAGTTTCCCTGGAGAGGTTTTGCTCTGCAGGTGCACAAATAATTATGACAAAAACAAAACGTGTACCCATATGCCACAGTTTCCAAGCTATGAATGAAAGAAAATCCCTATCTGAGTGAACTTTGTTTTCAACCCCACTCCAAAGTTATTTAGTGAAATGGTTAGTGTTTCTGTGGTGTTTCTTTCTCTGTCTCTGTCTCTGTCTCTGTCTCTCTGTCTCTCTCTCTCTGCCTCTCTCTCCCTCTTTCCTGAAAGTATAGCACACCTCCTTCAATCAGAGAGGAAAGATGACAGGATGCTGGGTTCTGGTTATAAATATTTCATTGTACGCAGAGAGGAAGATCACAGAGGGGCAGATGAGTTGAGTAGCTGGGAAGCAAATGTGATGTTGTTTACAGATCCTCAGAGGAGAAGCATAGAAAACTGCCCCTGCAAATACCTAATAAAAAATGGAAAAAAAAAAAAAAGAAAACTGCCCCTGCCAGCCTGCTGTCTGCTGGGCTTTTACACTGCCAAACCTGGTCATGAAACCCTTTGTGAACCTCCTGGCAGGGGAATGCTTCCAGGTGAGCTGGGGAACACAGCATCTGAGAAGGCTAACATAGCCACATTGGGGAGTACAGTGAGAGTGGCTGTATGGTGCAGAATATGTATTTTGAGAAGGATGCTCTGTAGTAATTTCATTTAGAAAGGTTGTACCTTCATGAAAACAACAGTTGAAAAACATAAACGAAGTGTTAGGTTGATTATGTGAAGCCATTTTTGTTTTCGCCCTTCTCCCCAAAGCCTCCAGGTTGTTAGAAAACTTCAAGTCACTGGATTTAACATCTTTTACGATTACTAAACATTTTATTCCACATAATAGCACAGATATCATATATCAAGTCCTCCATTCTCAATATTGCATCTCTGCAAACTAAAGAGGATGGGGTAAAAGGTACCTGATGCAGCAGACATTATCAGATTTCAGACTTAGAGAGACCTATGCTGGCCAAACCCCTTAAAACCCATCTGCCCAGGTGTGGCTATCCATCAGTGGGAGAAGACAGGCAAGGGGTGGCTGTAACTGTGTGGGCTATACAGTTGATGGAGTAGCTTGGCTCTGTTTTATGTAAGGTAGAATTTTGAATTCTTTTTGTTTTTTTTTTTTTTTTTTGGTTTTGGTTTTGGTTTTGGTTTTGGATTTTCGAGACAGGGTTTCTCTGTACAGCCCTGGCTGTCCTGGAACTCACTTTGTAGACCAGGCTGGCCTCGAACTCAGAAATCCGCCTGCCTCTGCCTCCTGAGTGCTGGGATTAAAGGTGTGCACCACCACGCCTGGCTGAATTTTGAAAATTTTAATAACTTAACCTACATGTTTATATCTGAGTCATCATTTTAATGACTTTTTGTGCTTCCAAAAATATAATGCACAAAGTTCTGTGTATCCAATATTGAAAACTCAGATTTTCGGAGAATCTATGAGAAAGGAATTTTCTGTTCACACACAGACACTACAACCACAGAGATATCTATGTCCTCACATAGGTGAGCTGTGACTTTTTTCCTTTCTATTCATTTCTTATTTTATTTTAAATCCCCACTACCTAGCTGGGACTTATTAATTTTTTTGTTCTTGATTGATAAGTCACTGGCTTGTTTGCTTGTTTCTTCCTTTCTTCCTTTCTTTCTTCCTTTCTTTCTTCCTTCTTTCTTTCTTTCTTTCTTTCTTTCTTTCTTTCTTTTGCTTGTTTCTTCCTTCCTTCCTTCCTTCCTCCCTCCCTCCCTTCCTTCCTTCCTTTCTTCCTTCCTTCCTTCATTTTCTTCCTCCTCCTCTTCCTCCTCCTTCTTTTTTTGGGGGATCTAAATTCATTGATTAAAAGGCTATGTGGACTAATTTATATATACTACTGAAAACATGAGCTAACTTACCCTTTTTTATTTCCCAAAGGCCAGTGGTCACTTCCATTTTATCCCATAAACCACTACATATTCCAGAAAGTCACACCTTGTCTTCATTTTTTGAATAAGTCAATGAACAAGGGAATAATCCACCACATCAGGTGATTCAGCTAGTACAAGAAGGAGCCTGAGCCAACCCCTTACTGAAGCGGAGACATGCTCACATTGAAGTCAATTGGCATCATGACCTTCTATTAAGTCAGATACTTTCTAGTGTCTTTCTAGTTCAGAACTGAATCAAAAGTTTTACGTTTGTAAAACACGTCAAATTGTCTTTTGTTATATGTCATACCTACATGACTCAGTTACTCATACAGAAAAAAGGATATCACAAGACTAAAAGTAATTATGTCTACTTGTATTTTAGCCAATTTTGAATTATCCAAATAAAGCATTAGGGCCTTTTAGGACCCTCTTCCTAGGATGTCTTATTTAGACAAGATTTTACTGATAGCAAATCCTGCTGTTCTTCCCAAGGATCATTTACCACACAGAATTTGCTTTGGAGTTGACAGTTTTATCAGACAATTGTTTACCATAAAATTCAAATAAATCAAGGTTAAATCCAATCATTTTAAAGTGCAGAGAAGTAAACCAACTGGACAGTCTTTGCAACAGCTTTAGAAAACAAACCCATATTTTAAGAGAGTTGTAAATGATTTTAATCGAAATAGAAATTGGTAAAGTGTGATTTTTTTGCATATGTCTCAAAATATCTGACTTTTTTCAAAATAAATTATTTCTGCTATGTACGTACATTATTTGTCCTAGTTCATTGGTGTGTGTGTGTGTGTGTGTGTGTGTGTGTGTGTGAGAGAGGGAGAGAGGGGGGGGGGGCTGGTTAAATAAGAGCAAAAATATTATGCAAAGAAGAGCTAGAACAATCTTCAGTGAGTACTCCAGATCGGATCTGGAATGGATGGCATGGGATGTCACGCTGAAAGTGCTTCAAGCAAACTTGCTTTGATCACACCTGAAAAGTGTCTGAGGAATGACTAACACCAGGCAAAAGAAAAGATGTGCAGTCTGCAATGTGTCTTTCTACTATGACAGGAAACAGTAGATTTTAAAAACTCTCGGGTCTTTCATGATGCATATCAAAGATATATTTAGTTTCTTCTTACCCTGTGTCTTAGTTAGAGTTAACATTGCTGTGATGAAACACCATGACCAAAAGTCAGTTGGGGAGGAAAGGGTTTATTTGACATACACATCCACATGATAGTCCATTACCGGAGGAAGTCAAGGCAGGAACTCAAGCAGGGCTGGAACCTCAAGGCAAGGGTTGATGCAGAAGTCATGGAGGGCTTCTGCTAACTGCTTTGTTCTATGTAGTTTTCTTAGCCTGTTTTCTTATATAACCCAAGACCACCAGCCCAGGAATTGTACCATCTACAATGAGCTGGACTCTCCCCCATCGGTCACTAACTAGGAAAATGCTCTACAGGTCTAGTTACAGTCTTAATCGCGTTCTCACGCCCGGCCAGGAAAGACGCAACAGACCAGAATCTTCTGCGGCAAAACTTTATTGCTTACATCTTTGGGAGCCAGGAGGGCAAGTGCCCAGCGCCCAGCCCCAAAAACGAAAGCCCCTTCAATATTTTTAGGAGCCAGAGCTCCGGCGCGCCAAAGCGCAGAGCGTGTTCTATTGTTTACATCTTTAGGCAGCGAGCGAGCGCAGGGCGCGCAGAGCCAGAGAGATGCCAGCGAGAGAGAATGGCGGAAACCCCGTCCCCTTTTTTAGGAGCGTTATATTTCGCCTAGGACGCATCACTCCCTGATTGGCTGCAGCCCATGGCCGAGCTGACGTTCACGGGAAAGGTAGAGTACAAGTAGTCATAAAATACCCTTGGCTCATGCGCAGATTATTTGTTTACCACTTAGAACACAGGATGTCAGCGCCATCTTGTGACGGCGAATGTGGGGGCGGCTCCCAACATCTCCCCCTTTCCTTTTAATAAGAGCAAATAGGCCACCCATATTAATGAGAGTGGAGATAGAGGTCAAATCCCCAGTGTGTAGGTAAAGGAGCCATGTACAGGATTAGCTCTTAGGCTCACAGGCTTTTACCCAGAGCAACCCTGACCTGCTCCCGTGTCGTTTTGCCTGGGGGAAGGGAACTAGGACACTGAACCTTCATGAAAGATGACATGTCTCCCTAGAATAGGCTCATATATGCCGCAGAGCCTTTCCATTGCAGTGCTTAGCCGTGCAACTCTCTCGGGCTGCTGAAGCACACTCACTCTATCCCGTGCAATGAGACTAGCCTCATGGGATATAAGAGCTGAGTGGCCAGCGACCTATTGCCTAAGCATAGATATATCAGGGGAAGCTCCATGTTCTAGTCCTGCAAGCGCCTGGGCAATAACCACCTTGTCTCTCCTAGTTTGGGCCTTAAGCTTACAGACCAATCAAAGAAGCAACACTAATCCACAGCAAAGTGTATCTCCAAATAATATTAATCCCACCCATTTTTTAAAGAAAGAAAATGCTGAGGAGATCCAATTGGGTAATCCTTTGGTCAGCGACAGGTCCAAGCGCGTGGAGTTGACCTGAAGTCTCAATTCCCGAAGGATCTGTTCAAATTCAGCCATCCAATTCTGTAACATATACTGAAAAAGACTTTTTGACAATTTAGCTGCCCTAGTAAATTTAACATACTGAATGGAAATAACACACAATCCCGGAAACTTTTGTTCACAACCCTGCTGAGTTATTTGTCATAATACATCTAGTTGTATCTGGACAAGATCTATGAGTTGATTAACCAGCATGAGACCTCTCTGTATCTTGACATTAGCTGAGGCCTGTTCATCTATGACTGTAGTCACTGAGGCTGACAAAGTGTTAATGGTGTCAGTCGTCTGGACCTGTCCAGACAGAGCCAAGGCTGTCTGAATTAAGGCTAAACCCAGTTCCTAGTTAGTGGTAAAAAAGCAAGAGAATACTTGAGCATTATACATCACCGTCATTGGGAGTGGAAATGTCGACATTATCCCCCAACGCTGCTCTCTCTTTATTATTGACGCCCTGGACATCACCAAGACGAGGGACATCAGTATTCCCTTGGTCAGTCTGGATTTTTCGGGTGAGTCTTTCTGGTATCCAAAATGGGTTGTCTTCATTCTGTGGGAAAACACAGACCGCTCCCCTGGATCTTATCAAAATAGGATCCGGGCCATACCATTTATTATCAAGGACATTTTTCCATTTAACCATCTCATTGGGCCTATCTGGCTCTGAACAATGACGTTCAGCCGCAGTATGGCCATGAGCATCAATATTTAAAAAATTGAGTGTAAAGAGTGCCAAAGACACAGACACTCTTGGTGCTCGGGGTAAAATCTCTTCAATTCCCCTCTTCTGTTTTATAAGATAGGTTTTGAGGGTGCGATGCGCACGCTCAACAATACCCTGTCCTTGAGGGTTGTATGGAAGTCCAGTCAGGTGGGTAACATCCATCTGACGGCAGAACTGCTGGAATTTTTGAGACGTATAAGCTGGTCCATTATCAGTCTTAAGGAGTTTGGGTTTCCCCCAAGCACTCCATGCCTCAAGACAATGTTGAATCACATGTGAGGCTTTTTCTCCGGTTAACGGAGAAGCAAACATGATGCCAGAACATGTGTCAATGGACACATGGAGATATTGAAGTTTTCCAAAGGAAGAAACATGTGTAACATCCATTTGCCAGACCTGTAGAGGTCGAATACCGCGTGGGTTAATTCCCACATGAGGAACTGGCAAGAACTCACAGCAGCTTTGACATTGAGTAACAATGTCACGGGCTTCTTTTCTTGTCAAGGAGAAACGACTGCGTAATGTTTCAGCCGTCACATGAAAATTGTTATGAAAATTTCTTGCAGCCTCTACCGGGGATGATAGGGCAGCAGCCACCACTTTAGTGGCCTTATCTGCCAAATCATTTCCCAGAGCCATGGGGCCAGGTAGGCCTGAATGGGCTCTAACATGAGTAATATAAACAGGAGATCTTCTAGATAACAAAACTAATTGTATCTGCTGAAAAATATTGGCAACTCTACTGGAAGGCTTAATCACTCCAGCCACTTCTAAAAGATTTACTGCATTAACCACATAACAGGAATCTGACACAATATTAAGGGGTTCTAAAAAGGTTTTTAAAACTTCTAAAACCACTAAACATTCTACCACTTGAGGTGAAATTTCATTATACTGTTTGGATACCACTTTACCATTAGCCACATAGGCACCTATGCCAGTTTTTGATCCATCAGTATATACCACAATCCCATTTTTAAGTGGGTTTCTTACTGTTATTTGTGGAAACACAACAGATTGATTTTGGGCAAACTGTAAGATTGGATGCTTTGGATAATGGTTATCTATTTTTCCTGAAAAGGAGGTAACTAAAACTGCCCAATCATTAGATGTGGCTGCCAAGGTTTGAACCTGTGCAGCGGTATAAGGTACAATTAAAAGATATGGACTTCGCCCAAAGTGGGTGATTGCTGCTTTTAGACCTTTAAGGGCAAGCTGTGCAATTGCATCAGGATACCAATCTATTATTTTAGCTGGGGATACGTTTGGATGGATCCACAACAATGGCCCATTCTGCCACAAAACTGCAGTTGGCAATTGTGCTGTCTTAAAGACACACAAACTGAAAGGCTGCGAATCCTCAATACGTTGTAATTGTGCATTCTGTAAGGCTTTTTCCACTTTTTGTAAGGCCTGGTTAGCAGCTAGAGTAAGAGTCCTAGGGGAGGAGATATGAGGATCTCCTTCTAAAATACCAAACAAAGGCCTTAACTCAGCGGAAGGAATCTTTAAAAAAGGTCTGAGCCAATTAATATCTCCCAACAGCTTTTGAAAATCATTTAAGGTATGGAGGTGATCTCTTCTTATCTAAACATGTAAATATTGATTTCTCTCAAAGGAGGAAATATGCGTGACATCCATTTGTCAGACCTGTAATGGCCTGACGCCACGAGGGTTTACCCCTACGTGAGTAGATAAAATTTGACAACAATCTAAAGGCATTATTAAGTAATCAGAATCATTTCCAGTAGAACCAATCTCTCTGGCAGCTCTAGGAATACCAGAGGAAGAAAAAACAGCCATGTAGGCTTGGCAAAATTATTAGTTGAGCTATTTTGTCCCCTTGTGATATAGAAAAGACAACTTGAGGACAAGAACAGAGAACCTGAAGTTCCCCTTTACAATCCTGATCTACAACTCCAGGGTGGACAATAAGACCTTGTAGGCTGCAAGAGCCTGCCTCTGTCATTATTGTCCAGTGGCTTCACCTGCTCGGGAGAGCGCCTTCCAGGCCCTAATAGCCTTTTCATCTGATTCAGAACTATTAAAAACTGGCTTCTCTAATTGATCTTTTTTCTTTTCTTTTTCCTTTTCCTTCCTTCTAATCTCTCCCCAGGTATTCTTACCTGACCTAAACTTTTCCTCAGGTTCAAGACCCGTGGAAAGGCCTGTATGCTTATTTTGTGTACCATATTTTCTCTTTGCTCCTACTCTCTCTCCCCGCTTTACTTCTGATAGATTGTCCTGAACTTCATCCAGAATCCGCCCTGCCTTAACCACTTGATAACATGTGAAAAGGAACAAAAGGGCTTCTAACACTAGAGAAAATTCAAGGCCAAACATACCTTATAAAGCTATTTTCCACTTTACTTCTGATAGACTGTCTTGAATTTCCTTAGAAAGTTCAAGGCCAGGCGTACCTCGTAAAGCTATACTTACGGGTTACCGCCGTTCCCCAGCTGAAAAGTTCTGAATTCATGCAGTTGAATCCTTCTTAACAGTCTGCTTTACGGGAACCTTTATTACCGCGACCCGCAGTTCTGGTTCTGGAATGAGGGATCTTCCTTGCACCGGTGATGGTAAACTCTCGTCCCGAGTTTTTTCTCGTCCCGGAATTCGGCACCAATTCTTAATAGACGCGTTCTCACGCCCGGCCAGGAAAGACGCAACAGACCAGAATCTTCTGCGGCAAAACTTTATTGCTTACATCTTTGGGAGCCAGGAGGGCAAGTGCCCAGCGCCCAGCCCCAAAAACGAAAGCCCCTTCAATATTTTTAGGAGCCAGAGCTCCGGCGCGCCAAAGCGCAGAGCGTGTTCTATTGTTTACATCTTTAGGCAGCGAGCGAGCGCAGGGCGCGCAGAGCCAGAGAGATGCCAGCGAGAGAGAATGGCGGAAACCCCGTCCCCTTTTTTAGGAGCGTTATATTTCGCCTAGGACGCATCACTCCCTGATTGGCTGCAGCCCATGGCCGAGCTGACGTTCACGGGAAAGGTAGAGTACAAGTAGTCATAAAATACCCTTGGCTCATGCGCAGATTATTTGTTTACCACTTAGAACACAGGATGTCAGCGCCATCTTGTGACGGCGAATGTGGGGGCGGCTCCCAACATTACAGCCTATGTTATGGAGTCTTTTCTTAATTGAAGTTTCCTCCTCTCAGATGCCTATAGCTTCTGCCATTAAACTATCTTGCATACCTGTACTGATCGATAGCAAGGTAAAGAACTTGTTAGATCTATAACTCAGATATGGCTCTTGTACACGCAGCTAATTATCATTATTTATAAATTCTGTAGTTGCAAGTCCACCATGTGGTTTTTCCTCATTCTTGTGCTCTTAGTTGGTAATGTCAGTTTGAAATGCCACCCTCTACACTGTACTGCTGAGATGCTGTATGGTGTGGGAGTGTGTGTGTGTTATTAAGGTGCTTTATTAACTTAACATTTTTAAACACTAATGAGAAAGGATCGACAACTGCAGAGAGGCATTGGATAGTAGAAAAAAACTGAGGAATTAAATCATCCTGTATATTTTTAAAGATGTATTGACCTCAGAATGGAGGAGTTACATTGGGAAAGAGGTTTTGTCTTTGTTTCCATAGGATAAGAAATGTTGTAGATGCTATCAAAATTGACAAATATTAGATTCAAACAGGAGATACCTCCTGAATGCGGAAGAGCAGTAGTTCATCAGATAACTTGGTCATTTACTCCACACTAACGTATAAAGACTAACAAATGTCTTTTTCTTTGATCAGGCATGAAAAAATAAAAAATAATATTTCCAATTGATAAGTTACCAAAGGCACACTTGCCTTAATGGCATGAAATTAAGAATATATGTTCTTAAACCATGTACCTTAATTCCATGTTAGAGTGATAGACTGTAGAGTGCCACGTGGGCTGTGCCATCTTAGACATCAGGTTTTGAGGTTTTTATCTTAAAAACAAAAGGGGGGAGAACTTTGTTGTTTGGCATTAAAAATACAGTTAAGAAATTTAACATGTTTTTTTGTAAATTCAAAGGATATTACATTTCAAACTTAAAAGAAAATCTCTAAGAGTCAAGGTGATTTGGAACTAAAATAAAATAATTGAGCAGGGTAGTGCCTTTCATTGAGCGTGCCTGTAACCTCAGCAGAGACAGGCAGATCTCAATAAGGCATTTGTTTTCTAAATTCTTGAGTTAGAGTGAACAAGGTGGTGGTGGTGCATGCCTTTAACACCATCACCCTGGGAGAAAACTCAGATAAGTCCCCTAATTAGTATGTTTGCATACTATAGAAATCACATGCCATATTCACAGATTATAAAAACGCTCCACAGGGTACTAGAAAGGTAGCCAATTTCCAGTGGTGACAGGAACAAAGAACAGTTTCCTGACAGCTGGTAAGTTCATCTCCATGCATGCAACTCTGATCAATATGACACACCAATTACTGATATCATATTTAATGGTGAATTGTCAACTGGGGGCTCTTCATAAAGCAAAATATAGTGCACCAACATTAGCTTTTTGGCTTCTATTGCAAACACTACCAGGTACCTAGCTATTGTGTTCCTGCAGGTAGGTTTAAAGACCCCTGGTGGGTTGCCCTTGTGCCTCCTGGGTCGGGGGGGGGGGGGCAGGGAGGGCTGTGGGGCCCATAGAAAGTTGATCAGTTGGTTGGTCAGTCAGCCTGTTTGGTGTTTTAAGCAAGATAAGGTTTCGATGTGTTCCATAGAGAAATTTGTGTTAGATAAGCTTTATGCAGGTACCAGGTACAATGTTGTTCGTTGTTGGTGCTGTGCGAGGGAAGCATTCATGAACCCCAAAAGACCACCAAGGAGACTCTGATGTAATCACATTAGTCTCTTTATTATAAACCGATAATCCGCAGGACAGTTTGGTGAAGCAGTCCTGAACTCTCATCAGGACAAGGTTTTATAGAAAATGAAAGCAAGTAAGGGTGGGGTAGCACGGGGATGGGGGTGGGGGCTGGCAGGGGCATCCATCCTGTCAAGCATCTAACTGAATGACTAATGTAAGCCAACTGGTGAGTGCTCTGAAGCAAGACCATACTCAATCATGAATTGTCTGGAAGTACATCTGAAACAATCAGACTAATCGTTGATTAACTGTTGCTAGAAATACCTAGGGAGTAATTCTATCCAAGGACAAGCTGTGGTATCCTTTGTCCTTGTTTTTACTTGCAGGTCAAATTCTCAGGCTTTTTTTTTTTTTCTTTTAAGATGGAGGCCAGTTCCAAGATGGAGTAGGTTTGGCCTCTCCTTGGTATAAATGAGTCAACATGATGGATCAAATACCTTGCAGCAATATCCATTGAAAAGGTTATGTACCAACTGGTTGATTGAAATCTTGATATGAGTGGTTTTCAGATCCTTAATCCCATGTTCCCTATGGGCAATGGTTCTACATTTCCAAACTAGTGTTTGTGATGACTTTTAGAAAACCTAAGTCCTGCAAATAACAAGAATTGACTATATTAAGGTGTACCACTGTTTTATTAGTTCTTACTGGTTTTACTTCTCTGTTAAGTGTATATGGATAGGAAAAATATTCTCCAAATTAGAAGGCTGCTTCACAGAAGTTTTATAATCTCATGAGATTCAGTCTGTTGCTTGTTGGCACTATTTCCAGCGTAACTGGAGTCCTATTCAGGAAGTCCTTACTCAAGCTTATATGCATGGAGGTATGTCTATGGCTTTTTCTTCTAGCACATCTAGAGTTGATTTTTGTCTAGGAGGAAAAATAGATTTGGCATCACTTTGCTTTTCCATGGGGATGGATAACTAGGTCTCCCAGTATTATTTGCTTTAGAGACTGTATTTTCTCCAGTATTTATTTTTAGCATTTTTGTCCAAAAAATGGGTCATTTTAACTCTATCAGTTTATATTTGGATCTTCTATACCATTAATCTTTGTGTGTGTCTTTGGGTCAGTACTTTACTATTTTTGTTACTATGTTTCTGTAGTATAATTAGAAAGCGGGTATGGTGATACCTTCAACATCATGCTTTTTGCTTAGGATTGCTTCTTTCTATGTTCGGATTTGTGTGTGTGTGTGTGTGTGTGTGTGTGTGTGTGTGTGTGTGTGTGTGCTTCCACATGAATTTTAAGACTGTGTGTTTTATTTCTTTGAAAAGTAGAATTGCAATTTTGATGCATACTGAATTGAATGTATATGTTGATTGTTCTTGGTTGGATGCTCATTTTAATAACATTAATTCTTCCATTGCATAACTATGTGAGAGAGCTCTTTCAATTTTCCAATGTCTCTCAACTACTTTCTTTACTGTTTCCTTAGATTATTTTCATTGCAGAAGTATCCTTTTTTACTACTATAATAAAATACCATGACCAAAAGAAACTAGGGGAAGAAAGTTAATTTCATTTACTCCTCTATATCATAGTCCATCATCAAAGGAAGTTAGGGCAGGAAACTGGAGGCAGGAACTGACACAGAAATCATGGAAGAACTTTGCCTACTGGTTTACCCCTCAAGGCTTGTTTAGCCTGCTTTGGGTTTAACCCAAGTCCACAGATGGAACTATCCACAATGCACTGAGCCCTCCCACATCAATTATTAAACAAGAAAATGTCTCAAAGGCTTGCCCACAGGTTACTCTACTTAGAGCATTTTATAATGCTTTCCCCAATGACAGGAACTTGTGTCAAGTTAAAAAAATCTAACCAGGACAAGAAGTCTACTGTATGCATATTATGTTTGTTCCAAGAGATTTGTATGGTAATTGTGAATGAGGTTATTTTCTATTATTTTTAAAAATGTTTGCTTTTTGTGTGCAGAAAGGCTATTGATTTTTTGAGTTGATTTTATATCCTGCTACTTTGTCAGAAGTGTTTATCAGATTTTTAAAAATCTCAAAAAGGACATACATTCCTTTGAGTACATACACACACACACACACACACACACAGAGAGAGAGAGAGAGAGAGAGAGAGAGAGAGAGAGAGAGATTTCTTTCCTTTTGCTAGCACTTTTATTTCTGTTTCTTGTCTTATTACTCTAGCTAAGATTAAGTATTCTGTTGAGTAAAAATGGAGAAAGTAGCCAATCTTTTCTTCTTCCGGTGAAAGTGTAAATTCTTGAAGTTTTTGTCCCACCCCCACCCCCAGGTTTATGTAAAGTTGGCTATAAGTTTGCCATATGTAGCTTTTTTTCAAAAAGATTTATTTATTTATTTATGTAATGAAAATACACTGTAGCTGTCTTCAGACACACCAGAAGACAATATCAGATCTTATTACAAGTGGTTGTGAGCCACCATGTGGTTGCTGGGAATTCTACTCCAGACCTCTGAAAGAGTAGTCAGTGCTCTTAACTGCTTAGCCATCTCTCTAACCCCCATATGTAGCTTTTTTTATCTTGAGATATACTTCTTTAATTTCTAGTTTTTTCATGGAATGTATCATGATAGAACATTAGTTTTTTCTCAGAAAGCCTCTTTGCATCACTTGACATGATCCTATGATTTTTTTTACCTCAAATCCATATATGTGATATATTGCATTTATTAACTGGGAGAACAATAGGAGCTAACAGAATTGGACAAGAGTGAAAAATAGGAGAGTAGGGGTATATTAGTAAAATTTAAACTCAAAGCATACTATGTATTTGTGTGAAAGATATCATAGTATGACCTAGTGGTCTTGTGTAATGTGTGTTTCTATATTTATATATACATGTATATGTACACATATGCACATAGATATTCAGACAGTCCAGTTACTCCGGTAGAGCCCAGAGATTCAGGTAAAAAGGTCACATTCCCTACCCCGACGTGGTCTGCTATATATTGTGGACTCACAGTGCAGTGATTATATAGAGTAGAAAAAATGTACACTACAGGTGCAGATTGCGTACTAAGGGGAGATAAACACCATGGAGAGGATAATCCAAATAACACCATACAGATGTGTTGCTTAGGAATTTGAGAGTGATTGCGACAAAAAATGATGCTGGAGAATGTAAAGTAATGAATGTATTTACACTTCTTTACAAAAATGCATAATTTGGGTGGGTTATGAGTCATGTTGGTACCATGTTGTTACAGAAATACACTGTGGTGAAATGCTTCTGTCTGTTGCCAAAATGAACACTGAAGAAAAATGAAGAAAACTGAAGAACACCAACAAAAAGTTTGCACAACAGAAGTAGCCAAACTCTTCTGGAATCTTT
Organism: Mus musculus; assembly: GCF_000001635.26. Classification (NCBI taxonomy): domain Eukaryota; kingdom Metazoa; phylum Chordata; class Mammalia; order Rodentia; family Muridae; genus Mus; species Mus musculus. The sequence goes on along the minus strand of NC_000068.7, from coordinate 136,269,352 downwards.
AATTCGTCCCCGGCCTTCGTAAAACAAAAAGTAAGAAAATGTAATTTTGTGCTTTTAGATTTGACTTCATTTTCTACAATCCTTAATGAAAGAGAAAAGTGCGGTTACTTCAACAACATGTTATGGTTTACTTCTGCATGCTTGCAATCTGTTCTGGGTTCTAGGAATACAACAATAAATTAAAGCATCAACGATGTGGCCTTGGAATAAACGACAGTGGTTAAGTATGCAAATGAGTGGGAAGGGAACTAGTTGCCACTGATGGTGTTTATGACCATGGTATACAATTTAATAAGGCAAATGATGGATGGGGTTCCTGTATGGCTCCTGACTACTGGAAATAGTTATTGAAAAACTGCTTTGTAGAGGTAGCCTGTGTATAAGAAGTATAGAAAATCTTAAGGACTGGTAGCTTATGTCAGTTAAGAAAAGGAGTGAAGGGGATCTGTAAGGAGTTGGGGAGGGACAACTATAATCAGAATATATTGTATGAAAAGTCTATTTTCAGTGAAAAGAAATAATTTCTTTAAAACACCCTTTCATATTGGGGGTTTTTTTCCTTAGATATGAAATGTAAGGAAATTCATCAATGGAGCATAGACCTCCTCAAATTTTGTGTTTAGGGCACTAACTCATAATAACTCAGCTTAATAATATTTGAAAGTCTTAACAAAGTACGGAATACGGTTTTATGAACCTCATGATTCTTAGGTGGCTTTGAACTCAAATGTCACGGATGCTTTCCTTCCTCTACACCAGATTCATTTCAAAAGCCTTTGGTGATAAAGTAGCCTTAGAGTAGCAGTTATATAGGGTCAGATAATTGAAGACTTGGGAAATTTTACAAAGTATACGCATGTAAAGCAGGAGTAAATGTGAATGATACATATGACAGAACAAAGAAAGCATAGCAAATCGCCAGAGAAGTCTGAGACTTCAGGCAAGGCATCCAGCATCCTTTCTACGTCACAGAGGATTCAGGCACACATGTCTATGTGAGTGTACATGTATATTTCATGTGTGCATGTGAGTGTACATGTATATTTCATGTGTGCATGTGTGACGGTCCATATTGGGTGTCATTCCTCAGGTGCTGTCTACCTGACTTTTGAAACAAGGTCTCTCATGACCCTAGAGATCACCAAGTAGGTTAAACTGTCTGGCCAGTAATCCCCAGAAATTCAAATTTCTATGCCTCCCCAGTACTTAGATTACAAGTGTGTGCAACCCACCCCAGCTTTTTTACATGAATTCTGGGGATTAAACTCAGCTCCCTCTGCTCACAAATCAAGCACCTTACTGAGGTGTCTCACGACCCAAGTTTTGAAGTTCTGAGAGGAGCTTTTTAACAACACAGAATAAGTGACTGATTAGTACATGCCACATGTGACTGGGCCTGAACTTAATACCATGGTTCTAGGAATCAGCAAACTAAAAACAGAGCTACCTATAATAAACTGCAAGTTAACATTACCTTCACAACTCAGAGAAGTGAATCTTTAAAAGAACATTAGAGAAGACCTAAAGCGATCTCATGTATTCTATAATCTGTCTTTTCAGCCACTGGACAGCATACAAGTGTAATTAACTAGAAATATTTAAAGGGAACTAACAGTTCTAGAAGTGGTTGGATTCTGAAGCACTAAGAATAGTATAAGCCAAAAAAAAAAAAAAAAAAAAAAAAAAAAAGTAATGCTGTCTTAGTTTGTTTACTCCAAACTTTGGGTATTGATAATTTTAGGGAGATTATGTAAGTACAACTTTAAGGGAGTGAAGGTATGAGGCAGGAAAAAGAAAGATAAAATAGAGGTGCTGTCTAATTATTGTGAACATGAAAGATGCAACCCCTTAGATACTTCCAGTATACAGTCCTGAAGATCTTTTCCATTTATCCCACCATGGAAACGGATTGGGGTATTTAGTCAACTTCTCACAGTTGTCTTGGCTTAATGTGGACTACTGTCCAAGGAAAAATGGGGAAATATGGATTCTCTGGCATTTATAGCCTACCAAGTTTAAGAACTAAACCATAAGAACAGCCAAAGGAAGTGCTCGGGCACAATCCATATATCTGGCATCGGTATCCATCATTAGATCAGCACACAGTCAACTTGAATGTCCGAGGTCTGTGCATAGAACAGTCTGGCTCTGCCAGGCCAACAAAGGTAGCAATGCCATGAGCTAGATACTATACTAAACCCTTCATTTATCCTTTACCATTTATTTCTTTTACTTGTTGGGTACCCATTCTATACCAAGGCAACAGATGGCCATAAGTCCATATCTCCTCTGACAGATGCGTTGACATTAGAAGTGTGCTTGTAAAGAGCTCTCTCCGTTGGGAGGGGGTGGAATCGAATTTACAACTCAGACGTTTTTATTTGGAAATTAAACAGTGGAAATTAAGAGCATCCCCCTTCTGAACTGCTTCCATCACTCTCCAGGGTCTGTGTTAAGACTGGTATGCTCCCAGTTAGCAGGTGTGGCCAGCTTTAGTGTGAGGCTTAGCAAGCTAACATTAGCATTTCAAGCCTTAAAGACACAGAATGGAAACTTGATTGTGGAAAGAAATGCTGGAAAAGTCTGTGGATTTAAAACCTGAGCCAACGTCCTCATTGCGGCTGATGCAGAAACATATTGCCTTCACTTTTCATCCCCAAACATTTTGATAATTCTTTGATCCTTATTTCTAACAGGTGAAATGAAATTTTAGAAAAAGAAGCAAATAATCATAAAATCACATTCAGAGGGAAATAGCATAAGAAAAACAACCATATGAAGTTTAATGAGTACTCTAATTTATAGTGCATTAACTAATTTAATTTAATTTTTCCTTTGATGAGCAGGGCGTCGCCATTGTGTCTTTCTTTCTCTAGAAGTAGGTCTGTCTTAAATATGTGTCTATTCACTTACAGAATAAATGTAGTGTGAAATATAAATATAGGAATGTGTTGATATTTATGTTTCTTCTGTCATGTGCTCTGATGGTAACTTTGTACACATTCTTTTCTTCTCATTCAAGAGTTTTTCAGAGAAATCCAAGAGTGAATAGGAGGTAAAGGTGACAAACATCAATTTCCTGGAACTAAGGGATTCCCAGGATGCAAACAGTTTATTGATAAATTTATTTGCTCAGGCAAAATGGTGTACCTGATCATATTAATTGTATACATGCCGGCTTTGCACATGATCTAAGCTTTTTTCCCTCAGAGGCGCTAGCAATTTCTACTGCCAAACAAGCAGTCTGTGAGGGCTTCCATTCAGGAACGATTTCTTCTTCATGCTTGCTGTTCTCAATATCTTAACTTTTGCCAATCAGCTGAGTGTGAAATGGAATCTTGCTTCAATTTGATTTCCCTGGTTACTAATGAGGTTTGGCAACTTTTCGTGTATTGTTCACCATTCATGTTTGCTGTTCTGTGAAGTGCCTTCCTTATTCCCATCTTCCCTCTCCCTTCTGTGGAATTGTTATTGGATTCATCTCATGCATCCTGTCACTCTCTCTTGCTTTTACCATCATTTACATTCTATAGCATTAGCAGTGGTGCATTTTAGATTGAACAGTTCTTGTGAGACAGCATCATGGTTAGCAGTCTCCTAGGTCCTTACCTACTATCTGCAATAGCATCCCAAAAGTCAGAATAAAAAAATTATCCTAGATATAAAGATATCTCTAGTTAAGTGGTTCTGTTTGAGAACAACTAACCTATAACTCATCATACCAACTCCTATCAGTGGGAATAATGAACCTGGAATAAGTTCCCTCTCTATTTTTCTTTGATAAGCTCTTTCAAAACCTGTTTGTCTGTCCATGTTCAGAATTAGTTGTATGAAACCTAGCAGAGGCATTGCTGTCCACTGGCTGCATAGCTCACGGACGTGTAATGACCAGAACAGTAACATATGAATTTAGCCTCCTGTAGTACCCTGATTCTTTACCTTCATCTTGTCTCACCTATTTTAGGATTATATATTCCAATTAAAGTGTTAGGACCAACTGTTTGTCTTAGCATTTCCTTGGGAAAATGAACTAATACAAACAGTTATAGCAGAGGTATCCTGTGGATAAGATTGGAACTGGATTACTAACCTGTCAGAAAGTAGCAGGAATAACATTTTTAGTGGTAAATTTTGATGAAAATAAATCCTGGAATGTAGCCATAACAGAGTTACTTTAAAGTTACGTAAGCTTTCACAAGTAGCAAACTGTGTTACAGCTTAGGACAAGGTCAGGGGTTGGGATTTCCAGAAGTTACATACACAGTGAACATTAAAACGGTGATTATTAAGTACCTTGTCAAGAAGGAGGTCTGCCTTTGACCCATATGAAGAAAAATGTTACACTCTTGGGTTAATTGCCAATGTAAGATATGTTCTGAAAACCAAAGAGCACATACAGCAAGTTCATCGCATTCTAATCTCTGCAGTCATCCCTCATTTATTTGAATAGTTTGGTGAAACTATTTGGGAAGGATTAGGAGGTATAGCCAGCCCTCTTAGAAAAAGTATAACACTAGGAGGAGTTTTGGAGGTTACATCCCATTCCCACTTAGCTCCCTCTTTGCCTGGTGATTGTTTTTTTCAAGATGTGAGCCCTTAGCTAGTGCTCCAATGCAATTCCTGCCTGCTGCCTGCTAAGTTCACTGCCATGATGGTAAGTTGCCTTGGTTAAGGTGTCTCATTACAGCAACAGAAAAGTAACTAAGACAATATCCTACATCAAATAATTTTTTAAAAGGCTCACTTTCTTGACATTCTTTTTTTCTCTCACTGCTCTATTTTTATTTGACAATTTTATATTTGTATATAATAAATTTAGACATTTTCTTCACCCATTACTTTATGCCCTTCCCTTCTCCTTCCCACTGATATCTTTCTTACCCCAAATTTTCCCTTTTATCTTTAAGGTTTTTTGTTTGGACCATATATATTTAATTGGGGCTACTTTAGTGAGCTTGGGTAGTGGGTTATTAATTAGAGCATGGATAACTTGTCAGTAGCCACACCAATGAAGAGAATGACACCCTCTACTAGCATCCATTAGCTATCAGTAGCCCCTCAAGAAAGGAAGGACCTCATGAGCTAGTCTATTTCCATAGTGAAACATTTACAGGCCCAATCATGTGTGGGTATTTTTTAGACAACCATGGAGACAGTTATTTAATAAGTTCAATACCTATATCATGATTAAAGGACATAATTTTGCATCTTGCCATCACATCCTCTCTCTCTTTGGTTCTGTGCCTTTTTCTTTTGTGTTCTCTGAACTTTGGACAGGGTAATATAGAGGGCCAAGCAGTTAACCATCACTGATACTTTTCTCAGCACTTTGACCAGTTATGACTCTGCATTAACTGCCATACATTGCCAAAAGAAGCTTTTTTTAAATGGGGCCTGTCAGTAACAATTATCTCCAAGTATTTACAAAGTTGTTTAAAATTGTAAAAATGTATATTTTGCAGAATGGAGTACTAGGTTCTCATCTAGAACCTAAAAGCTCCAAAACCCTAGGCACTTGAGCAGATTTTCTGTATCAGACCTAAGTACTTTCTTGTGAAACAGGTTTGAAATTCAATCAAAAAGCAGTTGGTCACCCCATGATAGTTGTGCAAATTTTATAACCATAGATTCATCTTGTCTTAAAGATAATTACCATCGGTCATAGAGTCCAGGAGCTAGTTAAGACTATTGATAACTTTTCTTAGAGGAAGTCAAAATATCACTTTTTGCAGATGATATGATAGTATATATAAGTGACCCTAAAAATTCCAACAGAGAACTCCTAAACCTGATAAACAGCTTCGGTGAAGTAGCTGGATATAAAATTAACTCAAACAAGTCAATGGCCTTTCTCTACACAAAGAATAAACAGGCTGAGAAAGAAATTAGGGAAACAACACCCTTCTCAATAGCCACAAATAATATAAAATATCTCGGCGTGACTCTAACGAAGGAAGTGAAAGATCTGTATGATAAAAACTTCAAGTCCCTGAAGAAAGAAATTAAAGAAGATCTCAGAAGATGGAAAGATCTCCCATGCTCATGGATTGGCAGGACCAACATTGTAAAAATGGCTATCTTGCCAAAAGCAATCTACAGATTCAATGCAATCCCCATTAAAATTCCAACTCAATTCTTCAACGAATTAGAAGGAGCAATTTGCAAATTCATCTGGAATAACAAAAAACCGAGGATAGCAAAAACTCTTCTCAAGGATAAAAGAACCTCTGGTGGAATCACCATGCCTGACCTAAAGCTTTACTACAGAGCAATTGTGATAAAAACTGCATGGTACTGGTATAGAGACAGACAAGTGGACCAATGGAATAGAATTGAAGACCCAGAAATGAACCCACACACCTATGGTCACTTGATCTTCGACAAGGGAGCCAAAACCATCCAGTGGAAGAAAGACAGCATTTTCAACAATTGGTGCTGGCACAACTGGTTGTTATCATGTAGAAGAATGCAAATCGATCCATACTTATCTCCTTGTACTAAGGTCAAATCTAAATGGATCAAAGAACTTCACATAAAACCAGAGACACTGAAACTTATAGAGGAGAAAGTGGGGAAAAGCCTTGAAGATATGGGCACAGGGGAAAAATTCCTGAACAGAACAGCAATGGCTTGTGCTGTAAGATCGAGAATTGACAAATGGGACCTCATGAAACTCCAAAGTTTCTGCAAGGCAAAAGACACCGTCAATAAGACAAAGAGACCACCAACAGACTGGGAAAGGATCTTTACCTATCCTAAATCAGATAGGGGACTAATATCCAACATATATAAAGAACTCAAGAAGGTGGACCTCAGAAAATCAAATAACCCCCTTAAAAAATGGGGCTCAGAACTGAACAAAGAATTCTCACCTGAGGAATACCGAATGGCAGAGAAGCACCTGAAAAAATGTTCAACATCCTTAATCATCAGGGAAATGCAAATCAAAACAACCCTGAGATTCCACCTCACACCAGTGAGAATGGCTAAGATCAAAAATTCAGGTGACAGCAGATGCTGGCGAGGATGTGGAGAAAGAGGAACACTCCTCCATTGTTGGTGGGATTGCAGGCTTGTACAAGCACTCTGGAAATCCATCTGGCGGTTCCTCAGAAAATTGGACATAGTACTACCGGAGGATCCAGCAATACCTCTCCTGGGCATATATCCAGAAGAAGCCCCAACTGGTAAGAAGGACACATGCTCCACTATGTTCATAGCAGCCTTATTTATAATAGCCAGAAACTGGAAAGAACCCAGATGCCCCTCAACAGAGGAATGGATACAGAAAATGTGGTACATCTACACAATGGAGTACTACTCAGCTATTAAAAAGAATGAATTTATGAAATTCCTAGCCAAATGGATGGACCTGGAGAGCATCATCCTGAGTGAGGTAACACAATCACAAAGGAACTCACACAATATGTACTCACTGATAAGTGGATACTAGCCCAAAACCTAGGATACCCACGATATAAGATACAATTTCCTAAACACATGAAACTCAAGAAAAATGAAGACTGAAGTGTGGACACTATGCCCCTCCTTAGAAGTGGGAACAAAACACCCATGGAAGGAGTTACAGAAACAAAGTTTGGAGCTGAGATGAAAGGATGGACCATGTAGAGACTGCCATATCCAGGGATCCACCCCATAATCAGCATCCAAACGCTGACACCATTGCATATACTAGCAAGATTTTATCGAAAGGACCCAGATGTAGCTGTCTCTTGTGAGACTATCCCGGGGCCTAGCAAACACAGAAGTGGATGCTCACAGTCAGCTAATGGATGGATCACAGGGCTCCCAATGGAGGAGCTAGAGAAAGTATCCAAGGAGCTAAAGGGATCTTCAACCCTATAGGTGGAACAACATTATGAACTAACCAGTACCCCTGAGCTCTTGACTCTAGCTGCATATGTATCAAAAGATGGCCTAGTCGGCCATCACTGGAAAGAGAGGCCCATTGGACACGCAGACTTTGTGTGCCCCGGTACAGGGGAACGCCAGGGCCAAAGGGGGGGAGTGGGTGGGTAGGGGAGTGGGGGTGGGTGGGTAAGGGGGACTTTTGGTATAGCATTGGAAATGTAAATGAGCTAAATACCTAATAAAAAATGGAAAAAAAAAAAAAAAAAGACTATTGATAACTTTTCTTTCCCAGAAGCCTGCATAGTACTTTCTGTGAACATGAAGCAGCCACAAAGAAGAAAGCTTGCTATCCCTATGCACTATAAGCAAAGCATGTGGTGTCTTCAGCAATGTTGTCTTATCATATAGTTCTGGTGCACGACCAGAAGTAATGACAGTGTCATATATTGTCTTAGGGGCCTCTGCAGCCTCCCTTGCCAACAATTCACAAGGCAACAGGCCACACTGTCATTAGTTCTTATTAAACAAACTCTGGCTTCTGGGATTGGCATTATGTACTTACCTAGAACACTACCATTCAAACTCTTTTTATGTTATATTTTTTATGAGCTTGCAAAAGATAGTTGTCTAAGTGGCTTTTCTGTACAAAACCTTCCCTGTGCCCCCTCTTCGCTCCTAATATCACCCCATCCTCTTTACTACACCCATCTCTACTTTCATATCACAAATGTCATATGATCCCTGCTCTCTTATGACAGAAATCCACAAATAAGAGGGAATATGCAATATTTGTCTTTCTGAGAACTGATTATCTCAGTATACTTTTCCCATTCCATCCATTTTCATACAAATTTCATAACTGTACTTTTTGACCTAACCTGCATGAATCTGGGTTCTAGATTCAGTCCCAAGATGGAGTACAGAAGACAAAAAAGAAATAAAGCGGTAACAAAGAGGAAGAGTCAAAAGCTGAGGTCAGGAGGATTACAAGGGTTGATGAGCCAAGCCAGAAAGCTTATTAGCAGCATGGCTTTTTTATACCCTTCAAATGGGAAACCAGAAAATAAGTCAGTAAAGAGTATCAGAGAGCAGAATTACAGGGAGCTTAAAATATCTCAAGTTCCCCTTTAGTAAGGTGCATTCTCGGATGGCAAAGTATTTCACATCTCAGTGTCTGGATCATCTGACCACATATATATGGGGGAAATGTCAAGTGTAAGTTCTCAGACTACATCTTTGCAAGGCTCTCACACCAATCTTTAACTGCCCTTTCCTGACCTGACCCTAGCTAAGGGGCAAAATGCCCACATCCCATCATCAGTGCCTCCATGCCTTCTCCAATCCATTCTAGACCCCAGCAATTTTTCTTTGCATCTGAATTATGTTTGGCATGTATATGCATTGCAAGTTATATACCCATTCATCTGTTGATAGACACCTAGGCTGGTTTTATTCCCTGGCTATGTAAATTGAGCAGCAATAAGCCCACATGTGCCAGTATCTTTAATGGAGGATATAGACTACTTAGAGTACATGCCCAGCAATTGTAAACGTGAGTCTTATGGACGTGCCCTTTTATATATATATATATATATATATATACATATATATATATATATATATATATTTAAGTAACATCCACTGAATTTCCTAGTGGTTGAAAGAGTTCACACTCTTACCAACAGAAAATAAAAAAAGGTTCTGCTTTCCCCACAACCTTAGTTGCACTTGTCAATTGGGCACAATAAAATAGAATCTTAACATAGTTTGGTTTTCTCTGTAATGCTAATAAAATATTTGTTTATTTGTTTGTTTGTGTATTTGTTCGTTTGTTTTTCAAGACAGGGTTTCTCTTTATAGCCCTGGCTGTCCTGGAACTCACTTCGTAGACCAGGCTGGTCTCAAACTCAGAAATCTGCCTGCCTCTGCCTCCCGAGTACTGGGATTAAAGGCATGTGCCACCACTCCTGGCTTAATAAAATATTTATTAGCTCATACATTTCTTTGTTTGAGAACTCTACTTAGTGGCAAAGTCCATTTTTGTTTGGATTGTCTGTTTTCTCAATATTGTGATTTTAAATTTTTTCTTTGTATAAACTAGATATTACTTCTATGAAAGGTTTCATCTCATTTTATACAGTTTATTACCTTAATTAGTAGCTTCATTTTCAATACATATGTTATATATATGTGTGTGTGTGTGTATATATACATATATATGTGTGTGTGTGTGTGTGTGTGTGTGTGTGTATCATGAGGTCTTGCTTGTCAACTGTTGGCTGACTTTTTGAGTTACCAGAACCCCGCTCGGAAACTCCTTATCTAGGACTATGTATTTCTGAAGTATAATAATCCTGAAGTGTGGGGCTGTGGGATGTGGAGGAAGAGGGGTAGGGAGAGAATGCCCATGTCTGGTCAGAGTTCCTGTGCTCTGGGCAGGTGGATGTGGGAGGACTGCCAGATGCTTTCCACGCGGCCCTGGGTGGGCATTTGGCTGTGTGAAGCCACTGACCCCACATGGCAGGGGGTGGACAAGGAGCAGCCCCTGTACCAGGTTCTCAGTCTCCAATATCCCACACTGGATATGGCAGAATAGCTGAGAACAGAATAGGGGCCCTGGAGCAACACTCTCCCACAGGGGAGAGTCCTTGAAGAACAGAGACAATTTATGGTTTTAGAGCTTTATTGTAGTAAGGCAGGAGGAAAGAGAAAAGGTAGAAAGAGAGAGAGACCAGCCATAGCCAAGAGGAGAGAAGGGGGGAAAGGAGAGAGAGAAAAGAAAGGATAGAGAATAAGAAAGGATAAAGAGAGAGAGGTAAAAGCTTACAGAGTAAGAGGGAGAGTAAGGAAAGTAAAAGCTTAAGAGAGTGAGGAGGGGCCAAACAGCCCCTCTTATAGTGGGATTGTTATCTTGCTGTTGCTAGGTAACTGGGAGGAGCCTAGCCTGAAGGTCAGAAGCTTGGGACATCGTGTACATGGTTGTCAGCCATGAGCCTCTCCTGTGGGGTCTGTGGTGGCGGTAACTTCCACAGGAGTCGGGGGCCCAGGAGACACGAGGGAACGCCTTCCATCCCATGTAGGTGGGAATTACCACCCATCGGGTTCTACCGGGGTTCAGACTCCAACCAGCCTGTCTGTGCATAACCCATTGCCCCACACTGAAGTGTACTCCTTAGTTTTCCCCTGGCAGCTTCTGAATTTTGTGTCTTTTGATGAAGTCTTTGCTCCATTTGCAGTTGATTTTTGTGCAGGATGAGAGACAAGGATAGTTTCATCGTCCTACACAAAGACATCAGTTTCAAAGATGCTGTCTTTTCTCCAATGCGTATTTTTGGCCTCTTTGACAAAAATCAAGTGGCTCTAGTTGTACATTTTTGTATCTGGGTCATCTCAGTATTCCACTGATCCATGAGCCTCTTATTGTGCCAATGCCATTCTGTCTTTATTACTATGGCTTTATATTACAACTTAAAATCAAATGTGATGACACGTGCCACAGTCTGCTTTGTTTATTTGTTAGTTTGTTCATTTTTGTTCAAGGCTACCTTGGCTATCAGGATCGTTTATGCTTCCATAAATATGTTAAGATTTTTTTCTCTGAAAAATGAAAATTTATTGGGGTTAAATTAAATCTATAGATTGCCTTTGGTAGGATGACCATTTTCATGAAATTTATCCAGCCAATAAATGACCTAGAGAATTCTACTTATCTACTAGTATTTTCTTTCCAGTGTTCCTTTTTATCGTAGATGTCTTTCACTTCCTTAGTTAGGCTTATTCCAGCTGTGGGTTTTTTTTTTTTTCATTTTTTTGCTTTATTTTTAAGATTACAATGTAAATACACCATTTCTTCCTTTCATTCCCTCTCTCTAAATCCTTCTTGTCTTTCAAATAACTTTTATAAAAAAAAGTGTTGTTATATGCACATATATATTCATATATATATAAGCATATATGTACTATATATAAATATATATTACATAGATTTGAGTGTTTTATATGAATGAAAGTGTTTACCTGTATTATTTCTCAGTGTTCTCTAATTTTTGTTCTGTGTAATTTCACATACTTCCACTTTGCTAAAATGTGTTTATCAACTCTAGGAGTTCTGTAGTAGAGTCTTTAGGGTTTTCTAAATATAAATCTTGTCACCTAGGAACTTTCCCTTTCCAGTTTGTGTTCTTGTTTTCTTCTCTTGTCTTATTCCTATAGCTCAGATTTAAAGTACTATATTGATAGGAGTTCAGAGAGGGGGTATTTGTCTTGTGCCTGATCTTAGTAAAACTGCTTCAAGTTTTAGTATTATGCTCACAATACATTTGTTGTCTATAGTCTTTATTTCATTGAGCTGTTTTCATCAGTGCCTAGTTTCTGTAGGAGTTTTAATATGAAAGAATTTTGGATTCTTTCAAAAGCCTTTTCTGCCTCTACCAAAATGATGATGTAATAGGTCTCCCTGTAATTCATGTGATGGATTGCACCTATTAAGTTTTTTTTCTAGTGAGCTTTTTCTGCATCTTTAGAATGAAGTCAACTTGATCACGGTGAATGATCTTTTTTGGCACATTATTAAACCTGAATTTCAAATATTTTACCCAAAATATTGTGTGTCTGTGTTCAACAAGTAGATT